>NW_025927618.1:1800000-2059772 GCF_022837055.1 Prionailurus viverrinus
TGGTTTGTTTTTCTTGCACACAGTCTATGCAAGTCAGAATCAACTTCCATCCCCCTCCATCTTTTATGAGACCTAGGACATGGTGCAACTCCCATGGGGAATATCAGTTGTGTCTCTACCATGGATGCAGAGAAAGACAAGGTAAATTCTGTTGCCTATTTCAGTTGCAATGCTTTCTGGAAAATTTATCTGACCTTGTCTGGTTTTCTATGCCCTCTGGTATTTTTACTGTTTGATTTACATCCTCACAAGCCTCCAGACTTCTCCAGTTTAAGATCATCATGTTAGCTAGTGCCTCTGGACGCCACAAGTGTGTGGAGGTGGAGGACCACGTGGCTATCACTTTGTGTTTGTGGAAATAACTTGAGGAGAATGACACTTCACTGCACCCTCAAGTCTTCTGGAGCATGGGACACCTTTCTCACTTTCTTTGCATGGGATTATCCTGATTATTTTCATTTTTTTTCCTATTTCAGAGTAGGCCATGAATTTGTTCAGAATGTCTGCTATGAGCCTCGTGACTGGAAAAGATAACAACACTTTCCAACATTATATTGTGTGCTTTGTGCAGTGTTGAGGGTTCTTAGTTAAATTTCAGAACTCATTACTGGTCCTTCTGTGTTGGTCAATGTGCAATAGAGAAGTTCTCCCAAGCTTTGCGCAGTGGCAGTATCATAGCCAATGAGGTTTATCCGAGGCGCGATTATTGCTCATCGAGAATTTCTCCAGTTGTCCCCTAGGTGGAAATACTCTGAATTTTCAGAAGCGGCATGTGTAATCGAAAATGTACGTGGAACTTCAGTCGTGAAGGGAGAGAATCAGTGATTACCTGCAGGGCCAGTAACTCACAGAGTTCTTCAGTTGTATTTATATGAGCAGGTTCAATTGTGTCCCAGGAACAGTTGCAACTGGTACTTTGTCTCATGATGCCTTATGGGAGTTTTACACCTGAAATTGAGACATGTTTCTGTTCATTCTTTTACGTAGAATTTCTACCTCCCTTTTACAATGGGACAAAATAGCTCTGCAATTCATATTGTATTTAAAAGCTGAATTACCTGTGAATTAAGGTAAACACTCTTAAGACCATGAATGTGCACAGGTAACGTGTTTCTCTCAGAAAACACATTTCTAGGCCCCCTGCAGGACTCCAGGAATCCCCATCTCCTCAAAGGTCTCTGTGCCCTTGCACAGAAGATGTCTTTGTCAGTGAGGGAAGCAGAGTAAGGACATGAATGGGATGGCAATTTGAGCTTTGACCCTGGGGTGGCCCTGAATCTCTGTGTGGTGCTGGGCTTTTCTTTCATTCCTTCATGTTTTGTCTGTTCTCAATGTGTAAGTAAAAAGTCTGCAGATCTGGTGGAAGAGGGGTGTCCTGAACACAGATGCCTGCCTCTCTGGAATACGTTCCTTTATTAGACTGGCATTACTGCCATCAATCTTCAAGAATAGGATTCCTTGGCTTTCTGCATTTGTAACCATGTGCAGTGATGTGTGGAGACAGTAGTTTCTCCTTGTGCATCTGGTACCTTCAGGCTGTAGGTGGGACCTCATAGGAGGTCCTCGTGAGACCTTCAGGTTGTAAGTGGGATCTCGTGGGAGGGTAGAGTTTTCTGGCACTGATGCTGCATTCTACTAGAACCCGTGAATGAACAAGGGGCCAGGTGCTGACACCTGCTTCATTGTGTTTCAGCTCCTGTGGGCGTTCTACTTCTGTCTGTCATACCAACATACCTGTCGCTTCTGTTCTGTAGGTCCTTATGGTTGCAAGAGGACCTCCTCTTTTACCAGGTCCACCCTGCATGCCCTCCCCCACAGATCCCCTTTATCACTGTTCATGGACTCTATAAGTCACCACCAGCTCATTGGTGCCCTCAGTGACCTCCACCTCGACTATTTGTAAGATGATCTGAACAGTATGAGTTGACATGTTCAGCATATTCATCTACTGTCTTGTTGAGTCTCTGAGAAGATGTAGAGATGGCCTCACAGGCTTTTCAATGCAAGGGTGCTGCTGACTGAAACACTGTTAAGATTCCTCAAGTTTCTTAGGCCATACATATGTTGGGCTGTGCCTAAGTGTGTGTATCTCTGTGAGACTAAATGCGACGAAAGGTTGTAGATTAGCTGTGTGGCTTCCTTGGCTTCAGCCTGAGTCACACTCTTAGCGGGGAATTCAGGGTTGACCAGGAAATGCCCCTGCTGGACTCCTGTCACCGCAACCCTGAACCTACTTTCACCACCCTGCCTGAAGGTTTGCATCTCCGACACTTCCCTCACAATTTCCTGAGGCTTTGCGTGTGTTCCTCTTGTCTCAGACCTAATGCCAGCTCTCAGTGGGGAGAGCCTCAACTCAGAGCATCAGCTTTGTGATCTGAGAAGCAGGGATAATGTTGATCTCTGAGGTCAGCGCGATGAAGAGGTGGTTAAGCACATGAGGAATTTGTAAAATATATGGGATGAGTGAGCACTCACCCTTTTCAGCGTGGAAACGAATGTATCTGCACAGAGAAGATCATCAACAGATGTTCATTCAATTTCATGAAACTAAGGGTATAATGCCTGAGGCTGAGAGATTGGCAATTCTAGTTTCAAAGGATGCAACAAAGATTCCTGTGTGTTTTCTATTAAAATTCAGGTCCTACTTTACAAGGAAGGAAAAGATAAGTATGAGAATATGGATGTTCAGGGATCTGAAGATAATCCTCTTCCATTACAGGTAGACACACAAATGCACCCTGACAAATATGTGCTCATCCAAGGCCACAGATGTATCGAAGAAGAAAAAACGCATATAGAAGAACAGAAGATCCCTTTGCAATAACTCAATCACTTTGACATAGAGGGCAATCAGTTTGAAATTTGAAGAGCACACTGAACCATTACAAACCAGCTGTGGTTATTATATATTTAGAGATGGGGTCTAATCTACCCCTTGGTCTGAATGCTTTCCCTGTCCACCCCGTCCCCTCCACATTGTCCTTCCTAATATCCCCTAATACACTTGTCATAGTTGTGTTTCTATGTCAGCGTCTGCCTCCAGGAAAATCGACACTCATTCCCCATCAAGTGTACACTTTGGCGTTCTTGTATATGCAGTTAACAAACAGGTAGAATGTATAGTATTGGTGTACGAAGACAGATCATTGTTTGGGGTTGTATTGCCTGGAAGGGACCAATAGTTCCATCTGAGGGGTTGGATACATCCTTTAGGGAGATATGGTGGTGGTTGTTCATGTATAGATTGATGCTCATGAGCACATGGCACATGTGCTAGTTGATGTGGTTTGTGCTGATGAGCAGGGCAGGTGTCTGTCTCCAGGAAAGGGTCTCTTCTGATGGTGAGGAATGGATTCAGGAGACCAGTAAGGAGGCCCTGCATTAATTCAGCTTTTGCGCCCTTGTGCACCTTACCAGCTGCTACCAATAGCACCAATCCAGGTGGCCTCCAAGGGGGCAAATGGCACAATTTTTGTGGCGAGTCACATGGTGTCCCATAAAGCTCCCCCTGAAGCCATATTGAGGCATGGGGAGGGCAGAGGACCATGGTCTGAGAAAGGTTCCTTCAACACAATCCAGGGAGAGTTGGGTGTAAGCATACGGCTCCTTCTACATCAGCCAATCCAATCTACATCAGGGACCCTGAACCCTGTGAGCTTTTTTTTCCTTCCAGCTTAGGGAAGCAGCCAGCCCTCCAGCAGCTTTTGGGTCATGGCTGGGCCACCAACGGTAAATGTCTGGCTGTCCACATTCTGCCAGCATTGCTTTAGCAAATGTCAATATGAGCAGCTGCTGTATGGGGGATTCTCCTCCATTTTGATCAGGGCCTGGGACAAAACATGACGAGAGAGAGAGAGACAGGAGTTCTCTGTGCTCCTGGACAGGGCTGCAAGCACAGAGCAGATAGCCTGAAGCCTGGGGAGAGGTGGACAAAGAGGTAAGGAGAGAGAAACTGGATGAGTGATAGGGGAATTGGGCAAGACCTAGAGAGTGAAAGAAAGAAACACAGAGAGGTGTGGTTAGAGAGAAACAGAGACAAAGAGGAAGTACAAGGAGAAAAGTGGAGCCCTGGTCCGGGTATGTGAACGGGGTGAGATGAGCCAGGGGAGAGGGGATGTGTGAAGTGGCTCTGAGTGCTGGGGCCGAAAGGGCTGGTATCATGGGCATCATAGTTTCATAACTCTAAGACTCCAACATCCCTGGGGTCAAGCTCTGCAGAGGCCATTGCAATCGAAAAGATGGGCATCCGTCATTTCTACTGGAATTGTGGGGCTCAGCGTTATGTTCTGTCATGGAGACAGATGTCTTCAGGGAGAATGTGCTGCTCTTTGGCAGCTAAACTCCAGAGCCCGCCCTGTGAGGAGGTGTCCCGGGGTCATCTCCCTCACTGCCCCAGGCCCTGTTGGATTTCCCCCCTCCCCCCCCCCAACCAGCTGGCGTTCCTCATGTTCTGAACCCAGGCATGAGACATTGTGTTGCCCCCAGGTTCTGCAGTCTGGACCTGGCAGAGGTGGACTGTTGATATTGATTAAAAAAAATATTTGACAATAAGGTCCATATTCTCCCTCTGGAACGAGCGGTGTGCATCCAAATCGTGGGTTGCTATCCTCCTGTCCACAACCAATCTGAGGATTCCAGAAGGTAGGTGAACCTTTTAAAACACCATAGTCTTCTCTTACCTCATTCAAAGACAATTTCTTTCCCAGTTTCTTTTAATTTTGAAGAGATGGCAATTCCTAATTGAAAGCATAATGGTCCTGTAGGAAATTGACCTACATGAGTGATGGGCATTATTTCATCCATCCGTATCCCTAAAGCACATTTCATTGGAAATATAAGCCATGGATACATGTCATAAATTCATAACAGATGTGTAGCTCCTGTAAGTTGCATTCTGACCTTGTCACATATGTGTCATCAGATATTATTAGTGACTTTTCAGATAAGCTCTAAACATCAAGATGGTCATGTTAGAGAATCTGGTATATATGGAATTTCACAGATTCTAAATTAGGAATGATTTTTCATTTTTAATGTTCCTATTTTTTTCCTTTTGTGAAAGAGCCCGAGCTGGGGATGGGGGAGAGAGTGGGAGATACTGAATCTGAGGCAGGCGCCAGACTCTGAGCTGTCAGGACACAGCGTGACGTGGGGCTCAAACTGATGGACTGCAAGATCATGACCTGAGTGGAAGTCGGACGCTTAACCAAGTAAGCCACCCAAGCGCCCCAGGAATGATAGTTTATTGGCAAAGAAAGAGAAATTAAAGATAGCGTAAAGGATGTCGACTTTTAATTGAAATATTCTTCACACATTTGTTGTATTAGTTTTAGACATACATTGTAGTCCTTCCATATGTCTATAAATTATGTTGTACTTAAGCACAAGTGTAGCTATCCTGTGAAAGTATGCAACAGTATTATTACAGGATTGACTCTCTTCCATTGGCTGTCCCTTGTATCCCTAGGACTCATTCATTCCGTAGCTGGAAGCCAGTATCTCTCTCTCAAAGGTGTCCATTCTTTATCTAACCTAAACACTTAGGTGGTAAACACAATAACCTCTTGTTCATCATGTGTAATTTGGTGGTCTATTTTTCTGGGAACATTGCTTAAAGCATTACAAATGATGCCATTACCTTAATAAATTTGGTTTCATTCTTCACTCACAAGAACGGAGAAGGAAAAGATTTCTTTGTGCCCTAGGTCCTGTCACTAAGACCCTTCCCAGTGTAGAGAACAGGCTTAGTGGCCCAGAGCACCTTCGGTCCCTCAGCTGAGCCACCAGGGTCTTCAACATTGCAGGAATTCCCATGGTGGCCAGCAGAGAGAGCTCGAGCACCACAGACCCAGACGGGCGGGTTCCTCTGCCTGGGCAGTGATGGCCAGTAGAGGGCGCAGCATCGGCTTTTCTGACCCAGAGCACCTCAGAGCAGGAAGGGCTTAGACTGCTCTCAGAGGACTCAGGCCTCTGCTGGTGCCTCAGCACAGAGAGCAGAGCTGCATTTCCAGCAGGTTCTGCCACCCGCCCCAGGGGAGACCTTGGGAGCTTAGCAGAAACTTGGCATCTCCTGAGTCGCCAGAGAGAAGCTGCCTTGTTGTACTGAGTGCTGAGGAGGGGGCGCCGGGTGGCTTCCCTGGTCAAGCTGGTCGCTGAGCTGCACAGGCCTTTGCATTTTCTGGGCTGTTCCCATGTTTCATTCCACCCCTTCCCAGACAGTTTTTGAACAAGACGTATTTTACCAAAGGACTTGTGGATTGAGGGGTCCCACGACATCACCTCATAGATGCAGTCGATGGTTTGTTCCAGATCCAGGCTTGTTTCCGACAAGGAACCCTAACAGAAATTCAGAAGCACGGGAGCTGCATTCAATTAGGACGTGGATACATGAAATGCTCGTCTCACGACCTTCTAGAAGAAGGAGCTGGGACCCATGTTCCGAGTCCTGCTGGAACCAGAGACCAAGGTAAGGGCACAAACTGTCCCACACATCATACATGCTTTTTAAAAATGTTCATGGTTATTTTCCCAACTTAGTGAAGTGATTGAAAACTACAGAAAACCTGGTAGGTAGGTGTCATTAACCTTATGTTATCTTTTAATTTAAATTCCAGTGAGTGAAGACACAGTGTAATGTTAGTTTCAGGTGTCCAATATAGAGCAACACTTCCACACGTCACCCGGTGCTCATCCCAGGTGAGCACCAGCAACAGCTTCTTAATCCCCAGCAGCTGTTTCACCCATTCCGTCACCTCACTGTGGAAGCCCTCAGTTTGTTTCCTAGTTAAGAGTCTGTTTGTTTGTCATTGTGTCCTTCACCCCCCCCCCCTTAAATTTGTCTTATTTCCATGTGTTAGTGAAATCATCTGGTGTTTGTCTTTCTCTGACAGGCTTTTTTCACCCAGCATAACATTCTGTCGCTCCTCCAGCTCGTGGCAAATGACAAGATTTCATGTTTTTATGGCTAAATAATATTACATTCCATATACTACATCTCAATTTATTCATCAGTTGATGGATGCTTGGGAAGTTGCTGTAATTTGGTTGTTGTAGAAAATGCTGCTGTAAACATCATGGTGCATGTATCCCTTTGAAGAATTATTTTTGTATTCTTTGAGTAAATACCTCTTAGTGAAATTGCTGGATCTTAAGGTAGTTCCATTTCCATTTTTTTTTTATGAATCTCCATGATGTTTTCCAGTGTGGCTGCACCAGTTTGCATTCCTACCCACAGTGCAAGAGGGTTTCTCTTTCCTCACATCCTTGGCAACACCTGCTATTTCATCATTCATTGATTTTAGTCATTCTGAAAGATATGATGTGTTATCTCATTGTACTTTTGAGTTGTGTTTTCCTGAAGATCAGTATTGTTGAGCATCTTTTCATATGTCTCTTGGCCATGTGTATGTCTGCCTTGGGAAAATGTCCATTCGTGTCTTCTGCCCAGTTTTAATCGGAATTTCTCCTTTTTTTGGGTGCTGTATGACTTTGTTTTGGACACTAAGCCTTAATCAGATGTCGTGTGCAAATAGTATTCTGTAGGTGTTTTAGTTTTGTTGATTATTTCCTTGGTGACAGAGCTTTTTATTTTTACGAAGTCCCATTATTTTTGCTTGTGTTTCCCTTAACTCAGGAGATATATCTGCAAAGATGTTTGTACAGCCAATGTCAAATAAGATACTGTCTGTGTTCATTATCCTCTGGGATTTTTATGGTTTCAGGTTTCACACATAGGTCTTTATCCATGTTGGATTTATTTTTGTGTATATTGTAAGAAGGTGGTCCATTGTTGGTCTTGTTTGGTTTTGCAGGTTGCTGTCTAGTTTTTTCCAAAACCATATGTTGAGGAGATTCTTTTTAAGTGTATGTATTTATTTTTTAGAGACAGAGATAATGCAGAAGGGGGCAGAGAGAAATGGGGATTGAGAATCCCACACATGCTCTGCACTGCCCTGAGATCATGACCTGAGCTGAATCCCCAATCACACGCTTTGCAGCCTCCCATGTGTCCCAAGACTATCTTTTTTTTCCATTGGATATACTTTCCTGCTTTATTGAGAATTAATTGACCATATAGGTTTGAGTTCATTTCTGGGTTTCCGTTCTATTGATCTCTGCGTCTGTGTTGTTGTTGTTGTTGTTGTTGTTGTTGTTGATGTTGTTGTTTTTTGCCAGTACCATACTGTTCTGTTCAGTACAGCTTTTTAATATAACCTGATGTCTGTAATTGTGATGCCTCCAGCTTTAGTTTTCTTCTTCAATTTTGTTTTTGCTGTTTGGAGTCTTTGTCGTTCCATACAAATCTTGGAATTATATGTTGTAGTTCTGTAACAAATGTTTTTGTTAATGTGATAGGGATTTCATTACATGTGTAGATTGTTTTGAGGAGTGTAGACATTTTAACAGTATTTTTGCTTCCCATCCATGAGGGTGAAATATATTTCCTTTTCTTTTCGTCCTCTTCCATTTCTTTCATCAGTGTTTCATAGCCTTTAGAGTACAGGTCTTTCACCTCTTTGGTTAGGTTCATTCTAGGTATCTTGGGGTATTTGGTGCACCTGTCAATAGGATTGATCCCTTACTTTCTCTTTCTGTTAATTCATTACTCGTCTATAGAAATGCAATAGATTTCTGTACATTGATTTCTGTATATTGTGATTTGTGGAATTCATATATAAATCCTAGAAATTTTCATTGGAGTATTTCATGGTTTTTATAGAGAGCATCATGTCAGTTCCAAACAGCGAAAGTTCTACTTCTTCCTTGCCAATTTGGATGCCTCATTTCTTTTTTTGTCTGATTGCTGTAGCTAGGACTTCTTGTACTATGTGGAATAATAGTGGTGACGGGTCATCCCTGTCTTGTCCCTGACCTTGGAGGAAACACTTTCAATTTTTCCCCATTGAGGATGAGCTGAGCTGTGGCTTTTTCCTAGGTGACCTTTATATATGTAGGTAGGTTTAGTCCAAGTCTACTTTGCTGAGGGTTTTTATCATGAATGGATGTGACATTTTGTCAAATGGTTTTACCGCATCTGAGGAAAGCATCATATTGTTCTTATCATTTCTTCTAATACTGTGGTGCATCATGTTGATTGATCGGCGAATGTGGAGCCACCCTTGCAGCCCAAGAATATATCCCACTTGATTATGGTAAATGATTCTATTAATGTATTGTTGACTTTAATTTGAAGGTATTTTAATGAGAATTTCTGCATACATACTCTCAGGCTATTGGTCTGCAGTTTTATTTTAAATTTTTAAACATTTTTTTAAAATGTTTATTTCTTTCCTTAGATAGAGTACATAAAAGTGAGGGAGGGGCAGAGAGACAGAGAGAGAGAATCCTGGCCATGCTCCACACTGTCAATGCACTGTCCAATGTGGGACTGGAACCCACGCCCCGCAAGATAATGTCCTAATCCAAAATTAAGACCTGGACAATAAACCGACTGAGCCACACAGGCGCCCCGGCAGTTTTCGGTTTTAGTGGAGGCTTTATCTGGGTTTGGTATCAGGGCAATGATGGCCTCATAAGATGAATTTGTAAGTTTTTCTTCTTTTTTATTTTTTGTAATCATTCGAGGAGAATACATATTACCTCTTCCTTAAATGGATGGTAGAATTAATCAGTGAAGCCCTCTGCCCTGAACTCTTGTATTGGGGGGAGTTTTTTTTTCTTATTGATTTGATTTCTTTCTGTTTTCAGATTTTATGTATCTTCCTGTTTCAGTTTTGGTAGTTTTTGTGTTTCTAGGAATTTGTCCATTTTTCTCAGAGTGTCCAATTTGTTGCATATAGTTTTTCATAATATTATCTTCTAACTGTATTTTTGTAGTGTTGACTGTTGTTTCTCCTTTCTTATTTGTGATTTTATGTATTTGAGTCCTTTCTCTCTTCTTTGTGAAAACTCTGCCTAGGAGGTTTTCATGTTGATTACTGTTTTCAAGGAACCAGCCCCTTGTTTCATTGATTTGGTTTAGTGTCTTTTTGGTTTGTATATCCCTCATTTCTGCCTTAATCTCTATTATTTCCTTCCTTCTGCTGTTCTTCTCATTCCTTTAGTTGTAAGTTAGGAGGGTTTGAGATTTTTCTTGCTCTTTAAGGTAGGCTTGTATTGCTATATACTTCCATCTTAGATTGCTTTTGCTGCATTCCAAAAGTTTTTACCAGTGTATTTTCATTTTCATTACTTTCAGTGTATTTTCTTATTGATTTCCTGTTTGACCCATTCATTTCGTAACATGTTATTTAACCTCCCTTTATTTGTGGCCTTTCCCCCTGTGTGTGTGTGTGTGTGTGTGTGTGTGTGTGTGTGTGTATGTGTGTGTGTATGATTGTGGTTAACTTCAAGTTTCCTAGCGTGTGGTCAGAAAAGATGCTTGGTCTGATCTCTGTCTTTAGGTACCTGTTGAGGCCTGATTTGTTACCTAGAATGTGATCATTTCTGGAGAATGCCCCATGTGCGCTTGAAAAGAATGTGTACTCTGCCATTTTAGTATGGAGTGTTCTGAATATATCTGTTAAACGCATCTGGTCCAGTGTGTCATTCAAAGCCATTGTTTCCTTGTTGATTTTCTGTTTAGAGGTTCTGTCCATTGATGTGACAGATGTGTTAAAGTCCTCTATTATCATTATATTATTATAAATTCTTTTATGGTTTTGTTGAATGTTTTTGATATTGGTGATTGCATATTGGGTGCATCAAAATTTACAATCATTGGGTCTTTTTGTTTGGTTGTCCCCTTTAGTATGAGATAGTGTCTATCTTCGTCTCTTGTTACAGCTTTATTTATTTTTTTAATGTAAGTCTTAGTTGACATATAGTGCATTCTCTGTTTCAGGAATAGAATCCAGTGATTCATCCCTTACATGCAACACCCAGTACTCATGACAACAATTGCTCTCCTTAATACTCGTCCGCCATCTAGCCCAGCGCCGACACATCTCCCTCTATCAACCCTCACTTTTTTTCCGCTATGGCTAAGAGACTCATGTGGTTTGTTACCACTCTTCTCTTTTCCTGCCCCCTTCCCATATTTTCATATGTTTTGTTTCTTAAATTCCACATGAGTGAAATCATATATGTGTCTTTCACTGATTGATATATTTCACTTAGCATAATACATTCTAGGTCCATCCATATCGTTGCAAGTGGCAGGGTTTCGTTCTTTATGAAGCTGAGTTTCATTTCATTGTATATATGTATGTATATTTGTATGTATATATGAACATACACGTGAGTACATATGCAAATACATGCACACACACACACACACACACAAGTTTATACCTTCATCCGTTGATGGATACTTGGGCTTTCTCCATAGTATGGCTACTGTTGATAATGCTGCTATAAATATTGGGTGTATGCATTTTACTACTAGGTATTGACCCAAAGGGTACCAAACTACACTCTCGGTTTTGAAGTTTATTTTGCCTAATATAAGTATTGCTACTGGCTTTCTTTTACATTATTGTCATGATAAACGTTTTTCATTCCCTCCTTTTAAATCTGCAGGTGACATATGTCCAAATAACGCTTTGTAAGCAGCATCTAGATAGGCCTTGTTTTGTTTTTGTTTTTGTTTCTTTCTTTTTTTTCTGTCCATTCTGACACCCTATCCTTGTCTTTTGATTGGAGCATGTAGTCGATTTACATTCAGAGTAATTATTGACAGGTATATATTTAGTGACATTCTACTAGTTGTTTTCCATTGTTTCTTGATGTTTTCTCTGATCCTTTCTTGTCTGTAACACTTTTGGTCTTTCATTTCCACTCCAAGAGTCTGATTTAAATATTCTTTTCTTTTGACTGGTAGTACATTTCTTTACTTATTTTTATATTTCTTCTTCGTTAAAATTTAAGCCCCAGTTAGTTACCTTATAGTGGAATACAGTTTCAGGATTAGAATTTAGTGATCCATCAGTTACAAAATATATCCAGTACTCATTCCAAGTGCCCCCCGGGTTCCCATCACCTATTTAGCCCACACCCCTATTCAGAAACCTTCCTGGAGTCCTGAGCTTCTTCCCTCTATTTAACAGTTTCTTATCGTTTGATTCCTTCTCTGTATCTTATTTTTGCTTTCCTTTCACTATGTTCATCAGTGTATTAAATGCCACAGATGAGAAAAATCATATGATGTGTGTCTTTCTCTGACATATTATGGTTAGCATAATAAAGTCTGGTTCCATCCACCTTGTTGCAAATAGCAAGATTCCACTCTTTTTGATTGCCGAGTAATATTCCACTGTATGAATATACCACATCTTCGTTATCCATTCATCTCTCAATGGTCATTTGGGCTCTTTGCATAATTTAGCTATTGTTGATAATCCTGCTATAAACATTGGAGTGCATGTGCCTCTTCGAGTCAGCGCTAGTGTGTCCTTTGGATAAATGCCTATTAGTGCAATTGCTGGGTTGTAGTGTAGTTCTCTTATTGTTTCTTGTAACGAATCTCCATACTATTTTCCAGAACGGCTACACCACTTTGCATTCCCACCAGCATTGCAAAAGCATTCCCTTTCTCTGCATTCTTGCCAACATCTGTTGTTTCCTGAGATGTTAATTTTAGCCATTCTGATAGGTGTGAGGGGATATCTCATTGTGGTTTTGATTTGTATTTCACTTATGATGAATGAGGTTGAGCATCTTTTCATGGTATGACCAATCTGGATGTGATCTTGTTAAAGTGTCTCTTCATGTCTTTTGCCCATTTCTTCACTGGGTTATTTGGTTTCTGGGTGTTGAGTGTGATATATTCTAGATCTGGAAGAATGCTGATGTTATTTTGATAGGAATTACATTGAATTTGTCCATTGTTTTGGGTAGTATTGATATTTTAACAATATTTGTTCTTCCAATCCATGAGATGGGATGTTTTTCCATTTCTTTGTGTCTTCTTCAACTTCTTTCATAGATGTTGTATGGTTTGTTCTTTTATTTTTTTAATTTTTATTTATTTTTAAGAGAGTGAGCGAGTGAGCAAGAGCCCATGAGCAGGGGAAAGGCAGAGATAGGGAGACACAGAATCTGAAGCAGGCTCCAAGCTCCAAGCTGTCAGCACAGAGCCTGTCACAGGACTCAAACCCACAAACGTGGGATCATGTCCTGAACTGAGGTCGGCACTTAACCGACTGAGCCACCCAGGCACCCCTCTATTGTTTGAATGTACTGATCTTTTACCTCTTTGGTTAGATTTACCCCTGGGTATTTTATGCATTTCTGTGCAGTTGTAAATTAGATCAATTCCTTAACTTTCTTTCTGTTGATTCATTATTGGGGTATAGAAATGCAATCAACTTCTGTATATTGATTTTATATTCTGAGACTTTCCTGAATTCCTGTATCAGTCCTAGAAGTTTTTTGGTGGAGTCGTTTGGATTTTCCACGGAGAGTATCATATCTGTGAGGAGGGAAATTTTGACCCCTCCTTGCCAACTTGGACACCTTGTAATTCTTTTTGTCGTCTGATTGCTGAGGCTAGGACTTTCAAAAGAATGGTGGGGGCGCCTGGGTGGCACAGTCGGTTAAGCGTCCGACTTCAGCCAGGTCACGATCTCGCGGCCCGTGAGTTCGAGCCCCGTGTCGGGCTCTGGGCTGATGGCTCAGAGCCTGGAGCCTGTTTCCGATTCTGTGTCTCCCTCTCTCTCTGCCCCTCCCCCGTTCATGCTCTGTCTCTCTCTGTCCCAAAAATAAAAAAAAAAATAAACGTTGAGAATGGTGAATAACAGTGTTGAGAATGGACATCCCTGTCGTGTTCCTGACCTTAGGGGGAAAGCTCTCAGTTTTCCCCATTGAAGATATTATTAGCTGTGGGACTTTCATATCTGGACATTCTCACATTGAGCCACGACCCTTCCATCCCTCCTTTCATGAGGTGTTTTTTTTCCATCAAGAAAGGATGCTGCTGCGTTTTGTCAAATGTTTATTCTGCAACTATTGAGAGGATCATGTGGTTGTTATCCTTTCTTTTATCAACGAGATATATCACATCAGTTGATTTGCAGATATTGAGTCGGTTGTGCATCCCAGGAATAAAATCCACTTCATTGTGCTGAATAATTCTTTTAATGTATTTTTGAATCCAGTTTGCCACTTTTTGTTGAGATTTTTTGCATCCATGGTCATCAGGGAAATTTGTCTCTAGTTTTCCTTTAAAGTGGGGTCTTTGTTCAGTTCGGACTCAAGGCCATGCTGGCCTCATAGAATGAGTTTGGAAGTGTTCCCTCCATTTTTCTGCCCATGACCTTATCTTGTTCTTTCATTTGGGATGCCTCCCTCTTGTGTTGGAATTTTGGTTGAGTATTTGCCATCTCTGTGTTACCAAAGCTCATTGTGTTACCTGCCTATGAGTTGAATGGTTTTATGAAGAGGAGGTCATCCAATGTCCAGGGCCTGGCACATCACGGAGTGTCTGTGGTGTGTGTCGCATGCACTATTTTTTGTGTTCTGGCTGCACTATCCTTCAGGTCAGTTGTATGGGAAAGGTAGGGTCCTTGGCTAGAATGTGGTGAGTCTTACCGAGGTCGCAACTGGGATCCCTGGAAACTGCAGTACAGTCAGAACTGGGTTCACTGCATGGTGCAGTGCGCGGGCACTGGGTTCACTGGAGGGGGCAGTAAGTAATCTGAGGATTCCAGAAGGTAGGTGAACACTGTAAAACACTCTAGTCTTCTCTTACATCAAATTCAAAGACATTTTCTTGCCCCAGCTTTCTTTTAATGCTGAAGAGATTGCAATTAGTAATTGAAGGCATAATGGTCCTACAGGATATTTACCTATATGACTGGTGGACATTATTTCATCCATCCGTGTCCCTAAAGCACGTTTCATTGGAAATATTAGCCAAGGATACATACTGTAAATTCACAACTGATTCACAGCTCCCTGTAAGTTTCATTCTGACCTTGTCACATATGTATCATCAAAGATATTATTAGTGACTTTTCAGATACGCTCCCCACATCAAGATGGTGATGTTAGAGAATCTGGTATAAATGGAAATTCACAGGTTCCAAATTAGGAATTATTTTTCATTTTTAATGTTTCTTTTTTCTTTTTTTGAGATAGCCCGAGCTGGGGAGGGGGGAGAGAGTGGGAGATACCGAATCTGAGGCAGGCTCGAGGCTCTGAGCTCTCAGGACAGAGCCTGACGCGGGGCTCAAACTCATGGACTGCAAGATCACGACTTGCGTCAAAGTCGGACGCTTAACCGACTAAGCCACCCAAGCGCCCCAGGAATGATAGTTTATTGGCAAACAAGGAGAAATTAAAAATAGTGTAAAGGATGTCTATTTTTAATTGAAATATTGTTCACACATTTGTTGTATGAGTTTTCAGCATACATTGTAGTCATTCCATATGTCTATGAATTATATTGTACTTAAGCACAAGTGTAGCTATCCTGTGAAAGCATGCAACAGTATTACAAAATTGACTCCATTACATTGGCTGTCCCTTGTATTCCTAGGACTCATTCATTCCATAGCTGACGCCAGTATCTCTCTCAAAGGTGTTCATTCTTTATCTAACCTAAGTATTTTGGTGGTAAACACAATTACCACTTGCTCAGCAAGTGTAAATTGGTGGTCTATTTTTCTGTGAACATTGCTTAAACCATTACAAATGATGTCATTACGTTAATAAAGTCGGTTTCATTCTTCACTCACAAGAAAGGAGAAGGAAAAGATTTCTCTGTGTCCCAGGCCCTGTCATTAAAACCTTTCCCACTGTGGAGAACAGGTTTAGTTGCCCAGGGAACTTCAGTGTCTCAGCTGAGCAACCAGGGCCTTCCACATTGCAAAAGTACCCATGATGGCCAACAGAGAGAGCTCAAGCACCACAGACCCGGAGAGGCGGAGTCCTCTGCCCAGGCAGTGATGGCCACCAGAGGGCGTACCATCGGCTTTTCTGACCCAGGGCACCTGAGAGCAGGAAGGGCTTTGATTGCTCCCAGAGTACTCAGGGCCTTTTCAGCTGCCTGAGTACAGAGAGCAGAGCTGCATTTCCAGCAGGTTGTGCTGCCCGCCCCAGGGGAGATCTTGGGAGCTTTGTAGCAACTTGGCATCTCCTGAGTCGCCAGAGAGAATTTGTCTTATTGTACTGAGTGCTGAGGAGTGGGCTCTGGGTGGCTTCCCTGGGCAAGCTGGTTGCTGAGCTGCACAGGCCCTTGCGCTTTCTGGGCTGTTCCCGTGTTTCATTCCTCCCCTTCCCGGACAGTATTTGAACAAGACATATTTTACTAAAGGTCTCGTGGATTGTGGAGTCCCACGACATCACCTCATCGATGCAGTCGATGGTTTGTTGTTCCAGATTCAGGCTTGTTTCCGGGAAGAAACCCTGACAGAAATTCAGAAGAACGGGAGGTGCATTCCATTAGGACATGAATACATGAAATGCTCGTCTTAGGAACTCCTAGAAGAATGAGCTGGGACCCACTTTCCAAGTCCTGCTGGAACCAGTGACCGAGGTAAGGGCACAAACTGTCCCCCACATCATACATGCCTTTTAAAAAGTTTCATGGTGATTTTTCCAACTTAATTAAGTGATTGCAAACTACAGAAAACCTGGTAGGTACCTGTCATTAACGTACGTTATCTTGAATTTAAATTGCAGTGAGTAAAGATACAGTGTAGTATTAGTTTCAGGTGTAAAATATAGAGCAACCCTTCCACACGTCATCCGGTGCTCATCCCAGGTGCACTTCTTAATCCCCAGCAGCTGTTTCACCCATTCCCCACCTTGCTCTGGAAGCCCTCAGTTTGTTTCCTAGTTAAAAGTCTGTTTGTCACTGTCTCCTCCCCGCCCCCCCCCCCCACTTTGTTTTGTTTTATATCCATGTGTTAGTGAAATCATCTGCTATTTGTCTTTGTCTGAAAGGCTTATTTCACCCAGGATAACATTCTCTTGCTCCATCCAGCTCATGGCAAATTACAAGATTTCATGTTTTTATGGCCTAATAATATTACATTCCATAGACCACATCTCAATTTATTCATCAGTTGATGGATGCTTGGATAGTTTCTGTAATTTGGCTGTTGTAGAAAATGCTGCTGGAAACATCATGGTGCATGTATCCCTTTGAAGATTTTGTATTCTTTGTGGAAATACCTTGTAGTGAAATTGCTGGAACATAAGTTACTTCCATTTCCAGTTGTTGTTTTTTTTTTTTAGAAATCTCCATAATGTTTTCCAGACTGGCTGCACCGGTTTGCCTTCTTACCCACAGTGCAAGAGGGTTATTCTTTCCCCACATCCTTGGCAAAACCTGCTGTGTCATCCTTCATTGATTTTAGTCATTGTGACAGAAGTGATGTGTTATCTCATTGTACTTTTGAATTGTATTTGCCTGAAGATCAGTATTGTTGAGTATTTTTTCATGTGTCTCTTGGCCAGGTATATGTCTTCCTTCAGGAAATGTCCATTTTTGTCTTCTGCCCATTTTTAATCAGATTTTTCATTTTTTGGGTGCTGTATAACTGTATATATTTTGGGCACTAACCCTTTATCTGATGTCGTTTGCAAATATCATTCTGTAGGTGTTTTAGTTTTGTTGATTATTTCCTTGGTGATTGAAGGTTTTAATTTTTATGAAGTCTCATTGTTTTTGCTTGTGTTTCCCTTACCGGTAGAGATATATCTGCAAAGACGTTTGTACAGGCAATGTTAAATAAGATACTACCCGTGTTATCCTCTGGGATTTTTATGGTTTCAGGTTTCACATATAGTTCTTTATCCGTGTTGGATTTATTTTTGTGTATGTTGTAAGAAAGTGGTCCATTGTTGTTTTTGTTTTGTTTTGCAGGATGCTGTCCATTTTTTCCAAAACCATTTGTTGAGGAGCCTTTTTTTTTTAAGTTTATTTACTTATTTTCGAGAGAGAGAGAGCATGCAGAAGAGGGGCAGAGAGAAATGGAGACAGAGAATCCCACGCATGCTCTGCACTGCCCTGAGATCATAACCTGAGCTGAATTCACAATCACACGCTTTGTTGACTGAGCCACCCCTGTGTCCCAAGACTATCTTTTTTTCCATTGGATGTTCTTTCCTGCTTTGTTGAGAATTAATTGACCATATAGGTGTGAGTTCATTTCTGCATTTATTTTCTATTGATCTATGCCTCTGTGTGTTGTTGTTGTGGTGGTGGTGGTGGTGGTGGTGGTGGTGGTGGTTGTTCTTTTGCCAGTTCCACTGTTTTGATCAGTATAGCTTTGTAATATAACCTAAAGTCTGGAATTGTGATGTCTCCAACTTTGCTTTTCTTCTTCAAGTTTGTTTTGGCTGTTTGGGGACTTTTGTTATTCCATACAAATTTTGAGATTATTTGTTCTTGTTCTGTCACAAATGTTTTTGTTAGTGTGATAGGGATTTCATTATATGTGTAGATTGTTTTGAGGAGTGTAGACATTTTAACAGTATTTTGTGCCTCCCATCCATGAACATGAAATGTATTCCATTTCTTTGTGTCCTCTTCCATTTCTTTCATCAGTGTTTCATAGACTTTAGAGTACAGGTCTTTCAATTCTTTGGTTAGGTTTATTCCTGGTTTCTTGTGGTATTTGTGAGCCTGTCAATGGGATTGATCCCTTACTTTCTCTCTGTGTTAATTCATGATTTGTGTTAGAAATTCAATACATCTATGTTCCTTGATTTCTGTATATTGTGACTTGTGGAATTCATATATCAATTCTAGCCGTTTTTAAGGGAATATTTCATGCTTTTTAGAGAACACATCACGTCAGTTCCAAATAGCGAAAGTGCTACTTCTTCCTTGCCGATTTGGATGCCTCTTATTTCTTTTTGTTGTCTGAGTGCTGTGGTTAGGGTTCCTGTACTATGCGCAATAACAGTGGTGAGAGGGGTCATCCCTGTTTTGTCCCTGACCTTGGAGGAAATTTTTTCAATTTTTCCCCATTGAGGATGAGATGAGCTGTGGGTTTTTCCTAGATGACCTTTATTATGTGCAGGTAGGTTGACTCTCAATGTACTTTGCTGAGGGGTTTTATCATGAATGGATGTGACATTTTTTCAAATAGTTTTCCTGCATCTGTTGAAAGCATCGTATTGTTCTTATCCTTTCTTCTATTACTGTGGTGCATCATGTTGATTGATCTGTGAATGTGGAACCACCCTTGCAGCCCAAGAATATATCCCACTTGATTATGGCAAATGATTCTATTAATGTATTGTTGACTTTAATTTGAAGGTATTTTAATAAGAATTTCTGCATACATAGTCATCAGGCTATTGGGCTGCAGTTTTATTTAAAAAATTTTTTAAACATTTTTTAAATGTCTATTTCTTTCCTTTGAGTACATAAAAGTGAGGGAGGGGCTCAGAGATAGGGAGAGAGAGAATCCTGGCCATGCTCCACACTGTCATGGCAGGGTCCAACATGGGACTCGAACCCACGCACTGCAAGATAATGTCCTAGTCCAAAATTAAGAGTTGGACAGTAAACAGCCCGAGCCACACAGGCGCCCCACCATTTTCGGTTTTAGTGGAGGCTTTATCTGGTCTTGGTATCAGGGTAATGATGGCCTCATAAGATGAATTTGTAAGTTTTCCTTCTTTTTTATTTTTCATAATAATTCAAGGAGAATACATATTAGCTCTTTCTTAAATGGATGGTAGAATTCATCAGTTAAACCATCTGGCCCAGAACTTTTGTGTTGGGGGGAGATTTTTGTTATTACTGATTTGATTTCTTTCTCTTTTCAGAATATATGTATCTTCCTGTTTCAGTTTTGGTAGTTTGTGTGTTTCTAGGAATTTGTCCATTTTTCTCAGTGTGCAATTTGTTGCATATAGTTGTTCATAATATTAACTTCTAACTGTATTTTTGTGGTGTGGACTGTTATTTCTCCTTTCTTATTTGTGATTTTATTTATTGCAGTCCTTTCTCTCTTCTTACTGAAAAGTCTGCCTAGAAGTTTTCATGTTGATTACTGTTTTCAAAGAACCAGCCCCTGGTTTCATTGATTTTGTCTAGTGTCTTTTTGGTTTGAATATCCCTTATTTCTGTCTGAATCTCTATTACTTCCTTTCTTCTGCTGTTCTTCTTCTGATATGTGACCTAGAATATGATCAATTCTGGAGAATGTACCATGTGCGCTTGAAAAGAATATGTACTCTGCCATTTTAGTATGGAGTGTTCTAAATATATCTGTTAAACCCATCTGGTCCAGTGTGTCATTCAAAGCCATTGTTTCCTTGTTGATTTTCTGTTTACAGCTTCTGTCCTTTCATGTGAGCGATGTGTTAAAGTCCTCTACTATCATTATATTATAAATAATCAGTTCCTTTATGGTTGTTGTTAAATATTTTATATACTTGGTGATCGCATGTTGGGTGCATCAAAATTTACAATCATTGGATCTTCTTGTTTCATTGTCCCCTTTAGTATGAGATAGCATCCGTTTTCATCTCTTGTTAAAGCTGTATTTATTTATTTATTTATTTATTTATTTATTTATTTATTTTAATTTAAGTCATAGTTGACATACAGTGCATTCTCGGATTTGGGAGCAGAATTTGGTGATTCATCCCTTACATACAATACCCAGTGCTCATCCCAACAAGTGCTCTCCTTAATACTCATCCCACATCTAGCCCAGCACTGACCCATTTCCCTCCATGAGCCTTCGTTTTTTTTTTTTCTCTAACATTAAGAGAGTCATGTAGTTTGTTACCACTCTTCTCGTTTCCTGCCCCCTTCCCATGTTTTCATCTGTTTTCTTTCTTCAATTCCACATGAGTGAAATCATGTATTTGTCTTTCTCTGATTGACATATTTCACTTAGCATAATACATGCTAGCTCCATCCACATCATTGCAAATGGCAAGATTTCATTCTTCTTGAAGTTGAGTTATATTTCTTTGTATATACACATGTTTGTATATATGAACGTACACATATGTACATATGTATATATCCGTATACATACATACACACACACACCACAACTTCTATATACCTTCATCAGTTGATGGATACTTGGGCTTTCTCTATAGTTTGGCTACTGTTGATAATGCTGCTATAAATACTGGCTTCATGAAATGTCATTATTAGGTATTTACCCAAAGTGTGCCAAAATAGAGTCTCGGTTTTAAAGGTTATTTTGCCTGATATCAGTATTGCTACTGGCTTTCTTTTGACATTATTGGCATAATAAATGTTTCTTCATCCTCTCACTTTAAATCTGAAGGTGACTTAAGTCCAAATAAAGCTTTGTAGGCAGCATCTAGATAGGTGTTGTTTTTGTTTGTTTGTTTGTTTGTTTGTTTGTTTGTTTGTTTTGTCCATTCTGACTCCCTATCCAATGTCTTATGATTGGAGCATTTAGTCCATGTACATTTAGAGTGATTATTAATAGGTATATATTGAGTGCCATTCTACTAGTTGTTTTGCCATTGTTTCTTGATGTTTTCTCTGATCCTTTCTTGTCTCTAACACTTTTAGTCCTAGATTTCCACTCAAAGAGCCCGATTTAAATATTATTTTCTTTTGACTGGTAGTACATTTATTTACTTCTTTTTAATATTTCTTTTTTTTTAATTTAAGCCCACGTTAGTTACTTTATAGTGGAATAAAGTTTCAGCAGTAGAATTTAGTGATCCATCAAGTACAAAATATACCCAATACTCATCCCAAGTGCGCCCGTAATGCCCATCACCCATTTAGCCCATACCCCTATTCAGTAACCTTCCTGGAACCCTGAGTTTCTTCTCTGTATTTCAGAGTCTCTTATCGTTTGACTCCCTCTCTGTTTGTATCTTATTTTTGCTTTCCTTTCACTACGTTCATCAGTTGTATTAAATTCCACAGATGAGAGAAATCATATGATGTGTGTCTTTCTCTAACATATTTTGCTTAGCATAATCAAGTCTGGTTCCATCCATGTTGTTTCAAATAGCAAGATTTAATTCTTTTTACCGCGGAGTAATATTCCATTGTATGACTATACCACATCTTCTTTATCCATTCATCTGTCAATGGTCATTTGGGCTCTTTGCATAATTTAGTTATTGTTGATCATGTTGCTATAAACATTGCAGTGCATGTTCTACTTGGACTCAGCGTTAGTGTATCCTTTGGATAAATACGTAGTAGTGCAATTGCTGGGTCCTAGTGTAGTTCTATTTTTAGTTTTTCTGACAAATCTCCATACTATTTCCAGAGTGTCTACATCACTTTGCATTCCCACCAGCACTTCAAAAGCGTTTATTTCTCTGCATCCTTGCCAACATCTGTCTTTTTCGGAGATGTTAATTTTAGCCATTCTGATAGGTGTGTGGGGATATCTCATTGTGGTTTTGATTTGTATTTCAGTGATGACAAGTGAGATTGAGCATCTTTTCATGTGTGACCAATCTGGATGTCATCTTTCTTAAAGTGTCTGTTCATGTCTTTTGCCCATTTCTTCACCGGATTATTTGGTTTTTGGGTGTTGAGTGTGATAATTGTTTATAGATTTTGGATACTAACCCTTTATCTGATATGTCACCTGCAAATATCTTCTCCCATTTCATTCAGTGGCCTTTCAGTTTTGCTGATTCTGTCCTCTGCTGTTCAGAAGCTTTTTATCTTGAGGTCCTAATAGTTCATTTTGGTTTTTATTGCCCTTGCTTTGGAGACATGACAAGCAAGAAGTTGTTGTGGCCAGGATCAAGGAGGTAGATTATCTGTTTTCTCCGCTAGGATTTTGATGGTCCCTTTCTTACATTTATATCTTTCATCCATTTTGAGGTGTGTGTGTGTGTGTGTGTGTGTGTGTGTGTGTCTGTGTGTGTGTCTGTGTGTGTGGTTTAAGAACATAGTCCAGGTCCAATCTTCTCACTGTCCAGTTTTCCCGGTACCATTTGCTGAAGAGACTTTTGTTTTTCCATTGGATATTCTTTCCAGTGTTATCAAAGATTACTCAGCCATATGTTTGAGGGTCCATTTATGGGTTCCCCATTCTGTTCCATTGATGTCTGTGTCCGTTTTTGTGCCCGTACCATACTGTCTTGATGATTGCGGTTTTCTAATACACCATAAAGTCCAGATTTTAATGTCTCCAGCTTTGTTTTCTTTTTCAACATGACTTTGGCGATTTGGGGTCTTTTCTGGCTCCCTACAAATTTTAGGGTTGTTTGTTCTAGTTCTGTGAGGAATGCTGGTGTTGTTTTGATAGGGATTGCATTGAATGTGTCAATTGCTTTGGGTAGTATTGACATTTTAATAATATTTATTCTTCTCATCCATGAGCATGGAATGTTTTTCCGTTTCTTTGTGTTTCTTCCATTTCTTTCATAGATGTTGTATGGTTTGTTCCTTTATTTTTTTAATCTTTGTTCATTTTTGAGAGAGAGAAAGAGAGAGCACATGAGCAGGGGAGGGGCAGAAAGAGAAAGAGAGGGAGGCACAGACTCTGAAGCAGGCTCCAGGCTCCGAGCTATCAGCACAGTGCCCATCACGGGACTCAGACCCACAAATGCGGGATCATGTCCTGAACCGAAGTTGGCACTAACCGACTGAGCCACCCAGTCGCTCCTCTATTGTTTTAAGTGTACTGATCTTTTACCTCTTTGGTTATGTTTACCCCTGGGTGTTTGATGGTTTTCAGTGCAGTTGTAAAGTACACCAATCCTTGATTTCTCTCTGCTGACTCATTATTGGAGTATAGAAATGCAATCAACTTCTGTATATTGATTTTATATCCTGAGACTTTCCTGAATTCCAGTATCAGTCCTAACGGTTTTTCCATGGAGTCTTTGGGATTTCCTTGGAAAGTATCACGTCTGCGAAGAGGGAAAGTTTGACCCTCCTTGCCAATTTGGATGCCTTGTATTTCCTTTTGTTGTCTGCTTGCTGAGGTTAGAACTTCCAACAGTTTGTGGAATAACAGTGGTGAGAGTGGACATCCCAGTCGTGTTCCTGACCTTAGGGGGAAAGCTCTCAGTTTTTCTCATTGAAGATGATATTAGTTGTGAGACTTTCATATCTGGACATACTGATATTCAGACAAGATCTTTCTATCCTTCCTTTCATGCGTGCTTTTTTTTTCATCAAGAAAGGATGCTGCATTGTGTCAAATGCTCTTTCTGCATCTATTGAGAGGATCATATGGTTGTTATCCTTTCTTTTCTCAATGTGATGTATCACATCAGTTGATTTGCAGATATTGAATTGGTGGTGCATCCCAGGAATAAATTCAATTCATTGTGGTGAATAATTATTTGTATGTATTCTTGGATCCGGTTCGCTACTTTTTGTTGAGAATTTTTGCATCCAGGTTCATCAGGGAAATTGGTCTGTAGTTTCCTTTTTGGTGGGATCTTTGTCCAGTTTGGACTCAAGGCCAAGCTGGCCTCATAGAATGAGTTTGGAAGTGTTCCTTCCATGTCTCTGGCCATGACCTTATCTTGTTCTTTCATTTGGGATGCATTCCTCTTGTCTTGGCATTTTGGCTGAGTTTTTACCTTCTCTGTGTTACAAAAGTTCATTATGTTAGCTGCCTGTGAGATGAATGGCTTTATGAAATGGAGGTCATCTAGTGTCCAGGGCCTGACACATCAGGGAGTGTCTGTGGTGTGTGTCGCGTACACTGTTTTGTGTTCTGGCTGCACTTTCCTTCAGGCCAGTTGTATGGACAATGTCTGGTCCTTGGCCAGAATGTGCTGAATTTTATCTAGGTCAGCTCCGATCTGCTTCTTAAATGAGACTTGAAATGACTGCCACTCGAAGTGAAGCTCTGCAGAACTGTCTGGTCAAGAGAGGTGGTGTGGTCATGAGCTTCCGCTGGTCTCCTGGGGAAGGGGACACTCCATTGGGACTTAGGCAAGCCTGATTGACCTAGAAGGCCAGTCTCACCAGAGCACAGGAATGTGGGGTTGGTGTAAGCATCTTAGGCAGCCAGTGTGGGGATGACATTGTTTCCAGCAGATGGCTCTGTGTTTATGCTGTGGGGAAGAGGAGGAAAATGGTCCCGCACACCTCCTCTGTCCTACCTCCTTTGTCCCCTTGTTCTGAACACTGCCTCTCAGGGATACTCTCCATGATGAGTGTATAATTGCCCCACTGTTTGCACCAGGTGGTGTACAGGTCACTGTTTCCATGCCATCTGCCTGTAAGTAGTTTGCTGCCTTCTCTCAAGGATTAGACCAGTGCCCTCAGGGCTGTATCCCAGCCAAGCCTGCTAACCTTTGAAACTCCACATTCTCGGGGTCTGGATCGCTTGGTTAAGTGTCCGAGTCTTGATCTTGGCTCAGATCATGACCTCGTGGTCATGGGCTTCTCTCTCTCCCTCTATTCCTGCCCCTCCCTTGCATGTGCTCTCTTTCTCTCTCTCTCTCTCTCTCAAAATAAATAAACTTAAAACAAATTTAGTGGCATGGAATACCTTATTTAGGCGAGATTTCCTCCTTGAGGGAATGGCAGGGGTCTATCAGTTAAATTTCCAGCAATGACTAGGAATTTCATTGCTGACTGGGTAAAGGTTACATTCCTACAGGAATGAATTTAGGGTTAGTGACATGAGGCCTTAACGTAAGGAACTCCATGATGGTCCTGTGAGTTTTCTTTACGTTCCAAACCCATATTTTTTCACATCAATTTTTTTATTAAAAACATCACCCTAAGTAATATTTTAGCCATCTCCTGCTGGCCCAATGATCATATCCTGTAAATCTGTGACCATCTCCTAATCATAGATGGAGATCAACTCTGTGGCTCTAAGATTTTTGTGACTCTAAATTATATTGATGTATGTTACTAAGATCTTTGTGAGTCTAGGTTACTGCTGGCCTCCTGAAATCTTGACCGAGGGACACCCAGCCAGGTTTCTGAGCCATCACTTAGGCACAGAAGCACCCTTTCCAAGTCACCTCTTCCTAAAGCGTGTCTTTCCTTCTGGTACTTCTGGGTCTTACCCTTTTGCATATCACATGCTGTGATGGACAACCCCTCATGAAAACCTGTCAAAGTGGACGAGAGAAACCTGCTTGCCTGTGACTGCCACTTCATGGTCACATCTTTTCCTTCTGAAACCCCTTGAACACCCTATCATTCTTCCAGCCTTTGAACATCTCTTCGATTTGAAAATATTTCAGTCTCTTGTATTCCTGCTAAAAAAAATATGCGTGAAAATATTAAAGCAAGGATTCTTTACAATAAGTGAGCCAGTCACAATGATCCATGTGGCCGTGTGTACGTATGTTTTCTTTTTTGGACACTGTTCAGGCATGATGTGAAGTACATCCTGTAAAATCTGAGTATCATTCATTATCTAGGATAACCGCCTTTATGGAAAGCCATTTAATGACATGTTCATTCCAGATCCGAAAAACACTTAATTTACATACCACATAATACAGTGGTGTCTACATATGTTATTACCTTAAAATATGTAAAGTGGATGTTTCTATGAAGTGTATATCGTGCATTGAGTTTTCTGTACCATGAATGCTATTATTTAAATTACACAATAGTAAGAACAACAAGAATAGGTACATGGCCATCACTAGTAACTAATACTAGAACTAGTCATATAATATTAGGTGTTGAAAACATAAAACCATGATTACTAATCATCTTTTCAATCGTGGTGGGTTTCTAGTTACCAGAAAAATTGGGAAGATATTATTGAGTCTCCACATACATCAGAGTGTTTTCTGACTATTGATGTCCTCTAAGTTGATACATGATCACAATCAATATCCCAAAGAGATATGGTACTATTAACTAACTTTGTATTTGTATTCAGATTGCTTCAGTTTTAACCTCTTCTGTCCCAGACTCATCCCAGCTGGCACATGACAGTCATCCTGTCTCCTTCGGCTTCACTTGGCCATGGCGATTTTTAGATTTTTCCTTATTTTTCATAATCTGCAAAGTTTTGAGGGTACGTTTGTAGAATGTATTTTGTAGAATGATCCTTGGGTGGGATATGTCTAACGTTTGTACAAATGCTTAGGCTGACTACTGTGTTTTGGAGCAGAAGATCCAGAGGCATAGTTCCATCCATAATTATCACTTCACATAAAGGTTGTTTACTCTGAAGATTTGGGTCTTTTGTGGTTCTGTACAAATTTTAGGACCGTTCTAGTTCTATGAAAAATGTTGTTGCTATTTTGATGGCGATGGCATTAGTTGTGTCAGTTGCTGTGGGAAGTATAGACATTTCCATGAAATTTGTACTTCCGATCCATGAGTATGGAATATCCTTCCATTTTTTTGTGTCATCTTGTATTTCTTTCATCACTGTTTTATAATTTTCAGAGTATAGGTCGCTCACCAGCTTGGATAGATTTATTCATAGATACCTTATTATTTGGTGTACAACTGTAAATGGGACTGTTTTCTTAATTTCTCTCTCTACTGCTTCGTTATTGTCTAGAAAGGCAACAGATTTCTGTACAATGATTTTGTATCCGGTGACATTGCTGTATTCATTTATCACTTCTAGCAGTTATTGGGTGGACTCTTTAGGGTTTTCTATATATAATGTCATGTAATCTGCAAAGTGTGAAAGATTCACTACTTCCAGATTTGGATTAGTTTTTCTTTTCTTTTCTTTTCTTTTCTCTTTTCTTTTTTTTCTTTTCTTTTCTTTTACTTTAATTTACTTTATGTTGTTTTCTTTCGTTTCGTTTTGTTTGATTTATCTGCCGGCTGTACCTTGGACTTCCAATGCTATGTTTATTAAAAGTGGTAAGAGTAAACATCCTTGTGTTTTCCCTGACCTTATAGGAAAAGCTCTCAGATTTTCTCCATTAAGGTTGATTATAGCTGCAGGGTTTTCATAGAAAACATTTATTGCATTGATGTATGTTCCCTGTAAACCTACTTTGGGGGGTTATAATCATGAATGGATGTTGTAGTATGTCAAGTGCTTTTTCTTCATGTATTGAAATGACCGTATGGTTCTTTTCTTTTAACGTTTATTAATTTTGAGAGAGACAGAGTGTGAGCAGGGAAGGGGCAGAAAGAGAGTGGGAGACACAGAGTTCGATGGAGGCTCTTGGCTCTGAGCTTTCAGCACAGAGTCCGATGTGGGACTTGAACTCACGAGGCATGGGGTCATGTCCTGAGCTGATGTCGGACTGCTAAAGGATTGAGCCACCCAGGTGCCCCGATCATATGGTTCTTGTCCTTTCTCCTGTTGTTATATTGTATCACATTGATTGATTGGCAAATACTGAACCACCCTTGCAGCTTGGGAATAAATCCCACTTAATTGTGGGATATATTTATAGTTGTTATATCTCCTTTTGGACTGTACCCTTTACTGTTATATAACGTCCTCCTCTGTCTCTTGTTATGTACTTTAAGTGTATTTTTTCTGATACAAGTATTGTTACTCTAGTTTTTTTTTTCATCTGTTCTTACACCCTATGTCTCTAGATTGGAGCGTTCATTCCATTTACCTTCAAAGAAATGATTGCTATGTATGTATGTATGTATGTATGTATGTATGTATTGCCATTATATTACCTGTTTTCTTGTGGTTTCTAATGATTTTCTCCAATCCTTTCTTGTCTGTCTTTCATGTTTTGCTTATTTTCTTTAGTGAAGTATTTTAATTTATTTATCTTTATTCTTAGCATATTTGTGACTGGATTCTGATATATGGTTACTGCTGGGTTATGTATATAACCTCTTCTGCATTTAGCAGTTTGTATTAAGCTGATGGTCATTTACCTTGGAACCCATTATTTTCTCCTCCCTAAGTTTTTGGTAGATGTTATTATATTTCAAATCCATATCTGTGAGTTCCTTAACTATTTTTTACAAAAATATTCATGTTTTACTTGATTTGTGTCTTTTACGTCTATAGTGTCACTTTTGGTCTCTCCTTTCCACTCAAAGAGTCCCTCTTCATATTTCTTGCAGGACTGGTTTAGTGGTACAAACACCTTCAGTTTTTGTTTGGGAAAGTCTGTGTCTACTTCCATTCTGAATGATAGACTTGTTGGATAGAGTATTCTTGGCTGCTAATTTTTCCATTCAGCACTTTGAATATGTGATGTCACTTGCTTCTCGCTTGCCAAGTATCTGTTCAGAAATCTGGTAGCTAGCCTTATGGGTCTTCCCTTCTAAGTGAAGGTCTCTTTGTGTTGCTGCATTTAAGAGTTTTTCTTTATTGTCACTGTAATTTGCAAGTTTGCTTACAATATGTCTGCATGTTGGCCTGATTTTCTTCATTTCGATGTGAATTCTCTAGCCTCCCGGATGTGGACGTTTGTTTCCTCCCCCAATTAGGGCATTTTTCAGCTATTGTTTCCACAAATAAATTTTCTGCCCCCTTTTCTCTTTCTTCTGCGACTCCTACAATATCAATATTGTTATCTTTGCTGCAGTCACTGAGTTCCCTTAGTCTCATCTCACGTTGCAGAATTCTGTTCTCTCTCTTTGGTTCAATGTGATTCATTTCCATTACTCAGTCTTCGATGTCACTGGTTTGCTCCTCTGCTTCTTCCATCCCTTTGTTAGTTCCAGCAAGCGTGTCTCTCTTTTATTGTGTCCTCAATGTCTACTGTACTATTTCTTATCTCTAGTCAGGGGTCTCACTCTTCTACTCATTTCACAACTCTAATGAGTATCCTTATGATCATTGCTTTCAAATCTGTATCAGGTATGTTACCTACATCTCTTTGGCTTAGATCTCTGGTTGTGACTTTCACTAGGTCTTTCATTGTGGAAAAACATCTCTGTGTGTCCATTTTGTCTTTTTCTCTGTCTCTGTTTCTCTGTGTTAAGAAAGTCAGCTGTACCTTCTGCTCTTGAAACTAATAACGTTATGAAGAAGAGGTCCTGGAGAACTCAACAGTGCACGTCTCCATTTATAGGACCGGACCTTCAGGAGGCTATCGTATGGGTACTGTTCACAGCCTGCTGTTGTGTCTGGGTTACTTTTCCTTTTAGTGCAGGTGTCTGCACTGATTGCATGCTGTTGTGGGCTGTGCTTCGTCTCATTGGTTTTAGTGGGACCCAGGCAGGCCAGCTGTGGGGTGGTAGGCCTGCTGGATAACTTGGGCACAGGGCAGGAGTGTTAGCAAAATTTCACAGGGCTACAAGTCCTATGCCAGATTTCCCTATGTTCCTTGTTGGCTGGGGGCTGTGGACCAGCAGTAGAAGCTAGGGGCTTGAGGATATGCACAGAGCATGTCTGTGCCTGGGGACATGTGGCTTAGTGAGACAGATGAGGGTGCATGGATATGTACAGCTGGGTGAGGTGCAGACGCGCACAGCATGTTGTGGCAGCTATGCATGCAGCTTGTCAGACAGGGTGCCCTTGTGGTTTGAAAAATGTTTGGCCTGAGACCAGCAGGCTTGGTTTGGTGAGTCCCCTAGTGAACCCTTGGGACTAGCACACTGATAATGGGTTAGTTAGCAAGTGTCTGTGCAGCCTCACCCTCTTGTGGGTGCTTCTATGCTTATTCTGGGAGGCTGGGGGAGAAGAATAGTGCCTGTGAGCTCCCTCGTTGTTGGAGAAGTCCTCCAACACACTCCGGAATCAGCATGAATACATCTGTCTCCTGTTCCCTCAGCATTGTGCAACATGCCATGTTTACATTGCCTCTCTACACACGCAGGGATCTGGCTATCACTAATCCTCCTGGATCTCCCAGTGCTGGGTCATTGGACCTCCAAAGCTCCTGTATATGAACACAAAGGCATTCAGCCCCTCTAAGTTCTAATGCCCAATGTTATGGAGATTAGTCTTTCCTGTATGACCTCCCTGGTGTGGGGCTCACTTTTTCTGCCCCTTCTGCAGGCAGACAGCCTCCACCTTTCTGACATTCCTAACCTTTCTGATGCAGCTTCTCTCTACTTCGGTGTGGAGTTTGTTCTGCCAGTCTTTGGATCGCTCTTTGGTTCATGGACTTGGATGTGGATGTTATGCAGTTGAAAACATGGGACAGGGTGAGCTCAGGGTCCTCTTATTTTGCTATTATTAATTTTTTAAAAGTCTTATGATTTTGGATTTTTGAGACATGAGAAGACAGACTCATATCACACATGCACTTCAGGATTGGAAAGTAACTTTCCCACATTTGCTTCTATTATTTTATGTTTTGAAACTCTCTTTAATGAGGTATAATTACATCTAACAAACCTCAAGTTAAAGGGTATACTTTGATGAGATTGAGGGTACAGGACCATGGGTACAGCACCATGAAATCATATGGTTTCTCCCTAAACCTTCCATCATGATCTCTTTGTGTCTAATGCTAATGTTGCTTTTGAAGTAAGGACTACTTTTTTTTTCCCCCACGTTTTCACATATTGCCCAGGTGTCTGAAAGCTGGCATTGGGGTATCTCCTTTTCCAATAGTCTATATTCCCATAAGTTTTGCAGTCGGTTTACCTTTGGACTTTTGCTTCTATTGTATCTCTCTGTATGTTCACATACTCTCGTTGCAATACTTTAATGATGAGGTCTTCATCATCGCTTTAATTTTCACTAAATGGTATGAGCTGCAGTTCCACTTATGACAGAATGCACAGGCTTCCTATGATATGTATTCAAGAGCAAGGCAGATATCCTGAGCACTTGAGCTGAGAATGTCACCCTGTCTTTTGCCGGCCCTCTTCCCTTCCCTGCGAGACAAGAATCTCCTTTTGTTCACACAGAAATGTGGGTGAAGTCAGTAGAAAACATTGCCTTCTCTCCTCTTCCCTTTATCTCTCAAAATCCTTGCCACTATCTTCTGCCTTTCCCTTTCTCTGACTCAATATCCCAGGCCCACAGTTTCACTCCAGCCATGATCAGGGTGTCCTCCAGCTGCTGGCCTCTGCCCTGTCCATCCCTCAGTGAGAAATCTGGAGTAGGATTATGCATTTCACAAAACTGATCAAGAAATATGTGATCCTCAGAGACCTCCTGCACAAGGTTGCTGTCCGTGGAGACATGGTATCCCGAGGGAGGATCTGATTCCATGTGTGGCCTCCTCACTCATCTCCCACAGTCACTGCTGGTCCCTGATCCTTACCCACCATTACAAATCAGCCATATGCTAGGGTCAGGTACCTGTCTATCTGACCCCAAGCACCAGGAGTCAGTGAATATTTCTAAAATAAATGAGCACAGGCACCCCATGCATCTAGATATAGGAAGTTACCATCACCCCAGAAAACTCCCTCGGGCTCCTCTGCAAAAAAGGCGATCTTGCTACTATCCTACACCACTGCAACTTCTGCTAGTTTGTTACCTGTGTGTATAGGAACCACATTGTGTACATTCGATGGGGGGTGAGAGTAGGTCTTCCTAGAAGCAAACACTGAAACAGAGACAGAACAGTGAAAGTACTATTAAGGGATACTAAGAAAAACAAAGTGGAGAGCTCAGGGTTAGCAGAGAAAGCATGCAGGCAGATCTGACACATTTTTAAGATATATATAATCAACATACTCTGTCACCTCACACAGTCCTCTTCAAATTTCAAAATAGCTGTCGTATAAGGCAGTGAGATTTACGAGATTTGGGGTTATTTCCCTACGGTCTTATGTTTTCCTACATGCATTCCCTCTTCAGTACTTAATCTGTGGCCTCAGATGAACACTTTAGTGTGGATGCATCTGCGAGTCTATATGTAATGGAATATGATTGTCTTCAGATCTCAGATGTAGAACTCTGATATACACATTCTCGTAATTATCTTTTTCTTTCTTTGTCTGGCAGGGCCTGAATCTTAATACAATAAGTGTGCCATTGTCTTCTTTAAAGTGGCGATCCCCAATCCCTGGGCGGAGGCGTTAACCGCCTTAGTTTAATGAACTTCTGTGACCATCTTTTTTTGATGATCATTTGTGTGGCGATATCTTAATTGAAACTGTGAGTAGAGTGAGTGGATATTTCCCAGACATTTTGCAGATGCATTCTGTATTCAATGTCTTCTTTTCATTATGTCCTTAGAAACAAATATTACCCCTCTTTCACAGATAACCCATCTCAGGCTCTGTGTAGGTCCCACTGAGAATTGGTATTCTGGCTGAGATAGCAGGAACACAGGGAAACCCTCGGGATATTGTGAGAGAAGTTTAAGGAGATAGATGCAAAGCCATAGTCAGGTTATGTCAGGGGTCCAGCAGGGGTGGCATCTGGGCATCCCTGAATTGTAGGTTTACCCAGGCTAAAGGCCAATGCAGGCACTCAGCTGATCTAGATCCTGTCTTCACTTTTAGTCTCACTGAAGGATATGAACTTATGCAGACAAGCATTTCCTTAAGACCAAGTTAAATTTTCTATATATCCAGGGCATTTTTTCACCCATAAATATCCAGAACCTTCAGACAACGCAGGGAGACAACAACCTTTTTAGATGATCACCTGGGTGCACTTTGACAAATATGACATTTTGGAGAGGAACCTTGCATTGTGCACTGAGAGTGATCCCACATAGTAGCTCCGTGTGGAACTCGTGCTCCCTGCTCAGGCTGTGGTCAGGAATGGGCTGCAACTGCATCTCACTGAACCCAGGACCCTCCCCTCTGCACTTCCTCAAAGTCTGCTTACTGTCCTCTAATTTCTCAAATTTCTATTCCTGTGTGATTCAAGTTTCCCCCACTCCTTCACTGGTGCTTTCAACATGGTGACCACAAGGTCTATGTCATATAATGCATGTGCCCCATTTCACACAGGACACCTAAGTCACCTACACTTAGGGGTGCATCTCATCCTTCACAGAACTCAAAGCATTGTGTCTGTAAAATATGCACCAGTACGCCCGATACATCTGTCTTTGTGTAAAAATCCTCTTTCTTGTTGACAGGAGAAACCTAAAGCTGACCTCATTACGGGGAAATGATACAGTCCATTGAACATATGTCCTGAGAAACTTGAGATATGTTACAAAGTCCTCAGGCAGTTTTGCAGTTGAATTGCCAAGCCCTAACAACCATCTCTACATTTTTCCCACAAAGTGTTTCACGAAGTAGATGAATATGCTTTAGAAATCCCTAACCACTTCAGTTTATCTACCCAAATAGAGGAGGTGGAGGATGGGGGGGGGGTGGTTCATAGCCCATGACTGGTGATGAAGGACTGTCCATGGGGTTAGGGTTAGGGGTTAGGGTTAGCGGTTTGGGGTTAGGGTTAGGGTTAGATTAGATGGTTAGATTTAAAGGGTTGGGATTACGGTGAAGGTTAGGTTTAGGGTTTAGGGGCTAGGGTTGGGGAGTAGCTTTGGGTTAGGGTAGGGTTTAGGTGTTAGTGTTAGTATCAGCATTAGCTTCAGGGTCAGGGTCAGGGGATAGGGATTAGGATTTAGGTTTTATTGTTTAGAGTTTAGGTTTTAGGTTTTGGGGTAGGGGTTAAGTTTTCGTGGTTACGTGTTAGTGGTTAGGTTTTAGGGTTATGGTCAGGGTCAGTGTTTGGTTAGGGTTAGTGTTTAGTATTTATGATTTGGGGATTAGGGTTAGTGGTTAGTGTTCAGGTCTAAGGTTTAAGTTTATGGTTACAGTTAGGATTTGGATTCGGATTTGGGGTTTAGCGTTCAGCGTTTCGGTTAGGGTTTGTATTATTGTTGTGGATGGTGTTAATGTATATTAGTGGCATGGTTTGGGTTAGGGATAGGATTTAGGGCTAGGATTAAGGTTTGGGTTTGGGTTAGAGTTAGGGTTAGTAGTTAGGATTAGGGTCTAGGATATTGCAGGGGCTGAACCCACAGCATTGCAATTGTCTACCCTAAGTGCTCAGGTGAGGTTCCAAGGTCGGTTGCCTGTCACGATTAGTCTTTTGGTTCTAATCCAGACAACTGTATGGGAGAGTGGTCTGGTAGGCCTCAGGAATATTCTCAGGAAGCTGCAGCCAGGTTTTTGAAATGACATGGTGATGTTCCAGGTTCTAAGCCGAGTGATCCTGCACCACTTCTGGACCCCAGGGCGTGGTGTTGTCAGACTTTGTTATTGGGTCTGAATGGGTAGAGAGCCTTAACTAGGGTTATGGTTTGTTACAGGGACATCACCAAGATGTAAGCGACTCTAGTTTCGTGATCTCCCTCTAGGACTGAATTGAGGACCCATGCGACGGTGCTTTTCAACTGTAGGTTTAGGGTTGAGATAGTGTTAGGATTCAGTTGAGGGTTCTGTTTAGGTTTAGGCATGGTTTAGGGTTACGTTCCAGGAGACACTAGGCGCTGAAACCAGAGCAGTGCAGTTGTTTCCCCGAAAGTCTAATTTGAAGGAACAATGGATGGTGCCGATTAGGATTAGTCTTTGAGTTCCAAGGCTAGACAACTGTATGGGCCACTAGTTGGGTAGGCCTCTGGAAATCTCTCTGGATCTTCAACCGGTCCTTCAAAAGAACATAGTATATTACATGTCCTATGCGGAGTTATGCTGCACCGCTTTTGTTCCCCAGGCATGTGGTGTTGTCATACGTTGTTATTGGGTCTAATATCGAGAGAGCCTTATCTAAGGTTAGGGTTCTGTCCAGTGACATTTCCAGCTCCAAGCGAAACCAGTCTCGTCATCTCCCTCGAGGTCTGAAGTGAGGGCCAATATGACGATGCGGAGCAACTATAGGGTTTGGGTTCGAGTTAGGTTCGGTTTCAGTTGAGGGTTAGAAGTAGGGTCAGATTTTGTTCCCAGGAGGTTCAATGCGCTAAACACATAGCAGTGCACTTGTCTCCCTGAAGGGCTGAGTTGAGGGCACAAGGGAGGATGCCGGTCAGGGCTTGTCTTTGGGTTCCAAGGCCAGACAACTCTATGGGCCACTGGTCGGTTAGGCCTCAGGAATACTTTTGAGTACCTGAAACCCAACCTTGGAAACGACATGGTGATGTTCCAGGTTCTATGTGGAGTGATCCTGCATCGCTTCTGGACCCCAGGCGCATGGTGTTGTCAGATTTTGGTATTTGGTCCCATGGGAAGAGAGCCTTAGCTAGGGTTAGGGTTTGGTCCAGGGACGTCACCAGAGCTGAAGCAACTCCCGTCTCGTGATCTTCCTTCAGGGCTGAAGTGAGGGCCTGGGTGATGGTACGGGTCAAGTGTACGGTTAGGTTTCGAGACTGGGTTAGGTTTTGGTTGGCGGTTCTGGTTGTGGTTAGGGTTACGGTTAGGTCCCAAGAGGCTCCAGGCACTGAACCTACAGCAGTGTGGTTGTCTACCCAACGGGCTGAGTTGAGGGCTCAAGTGAGGGTGCTGGTCAGGATTAGTCTTTGGGTTCTTATGCCAGATATCTCTATGGGCCCCTGGTTGGGTAGGCGTCAGGATTCCTCTCAGATAGCTGCAGTCGGGTTTTGGAAACCACATGGTGATGATCCAGATTATTTGTTGAGTGATCCTGCACCATTTCTGCACCCCAGGCACTTGGTGTTGCCAGACTTTGGTATGGGGTCCCCATTGGGAAAGAATCTTAGCTTGTGATAGGTTTCGGTCTAGGGACATCAACAGGGCCAAAGCAACTCCAGTCTTGTGATCTCCCTCGAGGGCTGAAGTGAGGGCCCATGCGACGGTGCAGCTCAACTGTAGGGTTAGTTTTCGAGATAGGGTTAGGTTTTGGTTGAGAGTTCTGGTTAGCGTTAGGTCCAAACAGGCTCCAGGAGCTGAAGCCACAGCAGTGCAGTTGACTCCCCGAAGGGCTGAATTGAGGGCACAGGGAGGGTGCCCTCAGGATGAGTCTTTGGATTCCAAGGCCAGACAACGCTGTGGGACAGTGTTCGGATATTTCTCAGGAATACTCTTGAACAGCTGCTACCGGGCCTTGGAAGTGACATGGTGATGTTCCAGATTCTCTGCTGAGTGATCCTGCACCGCTTCTGGACCATAGGCGCGTGGTGTTGTCACTTTGGTATTGGGTTCTTATGGGGAGAGAGCCTTATCTAGGGATAAGGTTCGGTCCAGAGACAACACCAGAGCCGAAGCGACTCCAGTCTCATGATCTCCCTCGAGGGCTGAATTGAGGGTCCTTGCAATGGTGTGAGTCATGGGTTTGGGTTCGAGATACCGTTAGGTTTCTCTTGAGGGTTCTGGTTAGGGTTAGGGTTCGGTCCCAGGATTCTCCCTGTGCTGAACCCACAGCAGTGCAGATGTCCCCCTGCAAGGCTGAGTTGAGGGCACAAGGGAGGGTGCCACTCAGGATTAGTCTTTGGGTCCCAGGCCATACAATTCTATGGATCACTCGTCAGTTAGGACCAGGAATTCTCTTGTGCACCTGTACTCAGGCCCTGGAAATGACTTGGTGATGTTCCAGTTTCTTTTTTTTTTTTTTTAATTTTTTTTCAACGTTTTTATTTATTTTTGGGACAGAGAGAGACAGAGCATGAACGGGGGAGGGGCAGAGAGAGAGGGAGACACAGAATCGGAAACAGGCTCCATGCTCTGAGCTGTCAGCCCAGAGCCTGACGCGGGGCTCGAACTCACGGACCGCGAGATCGTGACCTGGCTGAAGTCGGACGCTTAACTGACTGCGCCACCCAGGCGCCCCGTGATGTTCCAGTTTCTATGCTGAATGATCCTACATCGCTTCTGGACCCCAAGCACGTGGTGTTGCGAGACTTTGGTGGGTCCCAATGGGGAGAGAGCCCTAGCTAGGGTTAGGGTTTGGTCCAGGGATATCCCCAGATGCAAAGTGACTCAAGTCTCTTGATCTCCCTCGAGGGCTGAAGTGAGGGCCCATGTGACGGTGCGGGTCAAGTGTAGCATTAGGTTTCAGTTGAGGGTTCTGGTTAGGGGTAGGGTTAGGTCCCAGGAAGCTACTGGCTCTGAGTCCACAGCAGTGCAGTTGTCTCCCCGAAGGGCTGAGTTGAGGGCACATGGGAGGATGCTGATCATTTTTAGTATTTCCGTTCCATTTCCAGACAACTGTATGGGCCATTGATTGTGTAGGCCTCAGCAATCATTTCAGAAAGCTGCAGCCCGGCCTGAAAAACGACATGCTGAATTCCAGGTTCTATCTGGAATGATCCTTCACTGCTTCTGGACCCCAGGTGTGTGGTGTTGTCAGACTTTGGTTTTGGGTGCCCATGGGTAAGAGCCTTAGCTAGAGTATGGTTCCATCCAGGGTTGTCGCCAGGCTGAAACAACACCACTGTTGTGAATTCATTGGAGGGCTGATGTGTAGCTGTGAGTCTGCTATAGAGTTAGTGTGCTAGATACGGTTAGGCTTAGGGTGAGGGTTATGTTTCGGTTCACCGTTAGTGTTAAGGTCCAGGTGAGTGAAGGCAGTGACTCTACAGCAAAGCAGTTGTCTTCCTGGAGGCCTGAGTGCAGTACAGAAGGGAGGGTTTTCGTTCGCATTAATCTTTGGGTACCAAAGCCAGACAAACATATGGCCCACCCTTTGGGTAGGCCTCAGGATTCTTCTCGTGCAGCTGCTGTCGTGCTTTGCATATGACATGGTGATGTTCCACATTTCATGCCTAGTATTTATGCACCGATTCTTGATCTCATGTATGTGCTGATGTCAGACTTTGTAAATGAGTCCCCCTGGGGATAGACAATTAGCTAGGGTCAGGGTTCAGTATAGGGAAGTCGCCAAGTCCGAAGCGACACCAGTGTTTTGAATTCCATGGAACGCTGAATTGAGGGCACATGCGTGGCTGTGAATCTGGTTTAGAGTTAGTGTACTAGATAGGGTTAGGGGTAGGGTGAAGGTTATGGTTAGGGTTATGATTAGGGTTAGGGTCAGGTCTCAGGAGGCTCTAGGCACTGAACCCACAACACTGGTGTTATCTCCACAAAGGGGTGAGTGGTGTCCCCAAGGGAGGGTGTCAATCAGGACTAGTCTTTGGGTTCCAAGGCCAGACAAATGTAAGGGTCACCCTTCGGGTAGGTCTCAGGATTCATCTCGTGCAGCTGCAGTCACGCTTTTGAAATGAGATAGTGATGTTCCACATTCCATGTCGAGTATTTCAGTACAGATTCTCGAAACCGTGTGCATGCTGTTGTCAGACTTGGAATTGGGTCCCGACGGGGAGAGAGCCTTACCTAGGGTTTGTGTTAGGTCCAGGGAAGTCAGCAGGAGCGAATCGACTCCAGTTTCGTGATCTCCCTCGAGGACTGAATTGAGGGCCCATGCGACAGTTCGGGTCAAGTGTAGGATTTGGGTTAATGTTAGGGTTAGGTGTAGGGTGAGGGTTATGTTTAGGGTTACGTTAGGGCTGGGGTTAGGTCCCAGGAGTCTCTAGGCACTGACCCCACCACAGAGCAGTTGTCTCCCCGATGGGCTGAGTGGAGTACACAAAGGAAGGTGCCAGTCAGGACTAGTGTTTGGTTTCCGTTGCCAAACAAATATTGGGCAAGCTTATATAGGCCTCAGAATCCTCTCGTTCAGCTGCAGTTCCTCTTTGAAAATGACATAGTGATGTTCCACGTTCCACATCGAGTATTTCTGTACCGTTACTCGAACCCATGTGCGTGCTCTTGTCAGACTTTGCAATTGGGTCCCCATGGGGACAGAGCCTCAGTTAGGGTTGGGTTTCGGTCCAGGGGAGTCACCATGGCAGAAGCCATAGCAGTGTTGTGAATTCCATGGGGGGCTGAAGTGAGGGTTGTGCGTGGCTATGGGTCTGGTGTAGCTTATCAAGGTTGATAGGGTTAGGTGTAGGGTAAGAATTATGTTTAGGATTAGGGTTAGGTTTAGGTCCCAGAAGACTCCAGACACTGATCCCACAGCAGAGCTGGTGTTAACCCGAGGGGCTGAGTGGAGTACCCAAGAGAGGGTGTCGGTTAGGATTAGCCTTTGACTTCCAAGGCCAGAGAAATGTATGTGTCACCCTTCGTGTAGGACTCAGGAAGCCTCTCGTGCAGCTGCAGTCGCGCTTTGGAAATGACATGGTGATGTTCCACGTTCCATGCCAAGTATTTCTTCACTGATTCTCGAGCCCGCATGCGTACTGTTGTCAGACTTTGGAATTGGGTCCCCGAGCCTTAGCTAGTGTTAGGGTTTGGTCCAGGGAAGTCGCCAGGCCCGAAGCAACTCCGGTTTTGTGATCTCCCTCGAGGGCTGAATTGAGGGCACATGCGAGGGTGTGGTTCAATGTAGGGTAGGGTTAGATATAGGGGTAGGTGTAGGGTGCGGGTAATTGTTAGGGGTACAGTTAGGGTTATGGTTTGGAAATAACATGGTGATGATATATATTCCATGCCAAGTATTTCTACACCTGTTTCGAACCCTTGTGTGTGCTATTGTCAGATTTTGGACTTGTTTCCCCATGGGAGAGACACTTAGATAGGTTCAGGGTTTGGTCCAGGAATGTCACCAGGGCCAAAGCAACTCCAGTGTTGTGAATTCCATGGAGCTCTGAAGTCAGGGCACATGCGCAGCTGTGGGTCTGGTGTAGACTTAATGAGATAGATAGGGTTCAGTGTAGGGTGATATTTATGGTTAGGGTTACTGTTAGGTTTAGGTTTAGGTCCCATGAGACTCCAGACACTGACCCCAAACAGAGCAGGTGTCAACCTGAAGGGCTGAGTGTAGTACACAAGGGAGGGTGCGCATCAGTCTTCGTAGTTGGGTTCCAAGACCAAACAAATGTATGGGCCACCCTTTGGGTAGGCCTCAGGATTCCTTCCCTGCAGCTGCAGTCGTGCCTTGGAAGTGACATGGTGATGTTCCAAGTTCCATGCCAACTATTTCTGGACCAATTCTTAAACCAGTGTGAGAGCTGTTGTCAGACATTGGAATTAGGTCCCAACGCATACAGAGCCATAGCTAGGGTTAGAGTTCATTCCAGCAGTGTGGCTATGGCCGAAGAGACTCCAGTCTCGTAATCTCGCTGCAGGGCTCAATTGAGTGCCCATGCGAGTGTGCGGGTCAAGTGTAGTGTTTGGGTTAGAGATAGGGTTAGGTGTAGGTTGAAGTTTACGATTAGGGTTAGGGTTAGGTCCTAACCCAGCAAGCTCCAGGCACTGAACGCACAACAGAACAATTGTCTCCCCGAAGGGCTGAGTGTAGGATACAAGGGAGGGTGCCTGTTAGGATTAGTCTTTGGGTTTCACAGCCAGGAAAATGTATGGGCCACCCTTTGGTTAGGCCTCAGGAATCCTCTTGTGCAACTGCAGCTGTTCTTTTGAAATGACATGGTTATGTTCCACGTTCCATGCTGAGTATTTTTGCACCGATTCTCGAACCTTTGTGGGTGGTGGTGTCAGATTTTAGAATTGGGTCCCCATGGGGAGAAAGCTTTAGGTAGGGTTAGGGTTCAGTTTAAGGAAGTCGACAGGGCTGAAGCGACTCCAGTCTCATGATCTCCATCGAGGGCTGTGTTGAGGGCCCTAGAAAAGGTGGGGGTCAAGTATAGGGTTCAATTACAGATAGGGTTAGGTGTAAGTTGAAGGTTATGTTTACGGTTATGGTTAGGGTTAGTTTTAGGTCTCAGGAGGCTCCAGGAACTGAACCCACAGCTGTGCAGTTGTCTCTCCGAAGGGATGAATAGAGTACATAAAGGAGTGTGCCGGTCAGTATCACTTCATAGGATCCAAGGCCAGAGAGATGTTTGGGCCACCCTTGGAATAGGCCTCTGGAATCCTGTCGTGCAGCTGCAATCACACTTTGCAAAAGATATGGTGATGTTCCATGTTCCATGCCGAGTATTGTTGCACCGATTCTCGAACCTGTGTGCGTGCTGTTGTCAGACTTTTGAACTGGGTCCCCATGGGGATAGACACTTAGCTAGGGTAAGAGTTCTGTACAGGGAATTGCTAAGGCCGAAGCGACACCAATGTTGTCAATTCCATGGAGGGCTGAAGTGAGGGCACATGTGCGGCTGTTCATCTGGTTTACTTTTCATGTGCTAGATAGGGTAGGTTGAGGGTTATGTTTAGGGTTATGTTTACGGTTAGTGTTAGGTCCCAGGAGGCTCTCCATCCATGTAGTTTCAAATGGCAAGATTTTATTTTTTTTTGATGGCTAAGTAATATTCCATGGTGTGTGTATGTATGTAGGTGTATACACACACACGCACACACACACATAAACATACTATGTATGTATGTATGTATGTATGTATGTATATATACCACGTCTTTATCCATTCCTCCATCGATGGACATTTGGGCTTTTTCCTTACTTCAGCTATTGTTGATAGTACTGCTATAAACTTTGGGGTTCACGTGTCCCTTCGAAGTAGCATATCTGTATCCCTTGCATAAATACCTACTAGTGCACCTGCTGGGTTGTTGAACAGTCTTCTTTTTCATTTTTTGAGGAAACTACATACTGTTTTCCAGAGTGGCTTCACCAGCAGTGCAAGCCAGTGCACCAGCAGTGCAAGAGTTCCTCTTTCTCCATTTCCTCGCCAACATCTGTTGTTGCCTGTGTTGTTAATGTTAGCCATTCTCACAGGGGTGAGGGGGTGTTTCATTGTGGTTTTAATTTGTATTTTCCTGATGAGGGATTTTGAGCATTTTTTCATGTGTTGGTTGGCCATCTGGATGTCTTCCTTAGAGGAGTGTTTGCTCGTGTCTTTGCCCATTTCTTCACTGGATTACTTGTTTTTTGGTATGTTCTCGAGTTTGGTATGTTCTTTATAGATTTTGAATACTAATCCTTTATCTCATATGTCGTTTGCAAATATCTTCTCCCATTCTGTTGGTTGCCTTTTAGTTTTGCTGATTGTTTCCTTCTCTGTGCAGAAGCTTTTTATTTTGATGAGGTCCTAATACTTCAGTTTTGCTTTTGTTTTCCTTGCTTCCGGAGATGTGTTGGATAAGAAGATGTGGATGCCAACATTAAGAGGTTTTTGCCTGCTTTCCCCTTGAGGATTTTGACGGCTGCCTATCTTACATTTAGGTCTTACATCCGTTTTGAGTGTGTTTTATGTGAGAAAGTGGTCCAGGCTCATTCTTCTGCATATCACTGTCCAGTTTTCCCAGCACACTTGCTGAGGAGACTGTCTTTATTCCATTGGATCTTCTTTCTTTTGGTCAAAGATTAGTTGGCCATACATCTGTGGGTCCAATTCTGTGTTCCTGTTCTGTTCCATTGATCTGAGTGTCTGTTCTTGTGCCAGTACTGTACTGTCTTGATGATTACAGCTTTGTAATACAGCTGGAAGTCCAGGATTGTGATACCTCCTACTTAGGTTTTCTTTTTCAAGATTGCTTTGGCTATTCGGGGTCTTTTCTGGTTCCATACAAATTGAAGGATTGTGTTTTGTAACTCTGTGGAGAATGCTGGTGTTATTTCGATAGGCATTCAGTTGAATATATAGATTGCTTTGGGTACTATTGACATTTTAACAATAGTTGTTCTTCCTATCCAGGTGCATGGAATATTTTTCATTTTTGTGTGTTTGTCATCTTCAATTTCTTTCATAATCTTTCTATAGATTTCAGTGTATAGATTTTTCACCTCTTTGGTTAGATTTATTCCGAGGTATTTTATGGGTTTTGGTGCAATTGTAAACGGGATGGATTCTGTGATTTCTCTTTCTGTTGCTTCTTTGTTTGTGTATAAGAATGCAACTAATTTCTGGGCATTAATTTTATACTCTGCCACTTTGCTGAATTCATGGATCATTTAACAGTTTTTTGGTGGAACCCTTTTATCAAGAAAGGATGCTGTATTTTGTCAAATGCTTTCTCTGCATCTATTGAGTGCATCATGTGGTTCTTGTCCCTTCTTTTATTGATGTGATGAATAACATTGATTATTTTGTGGATATCGATCCAGCCTTGTATTCCAGGTTAAATCCCACTTGGTCGTGGTGAATAAAGTTTAAATGTATCGTTGGATCTGGTTGGCTAATATCTTGTGGAAGATTTTTGAACCCATGTTCATCATGAAAATTGGTCTATACTTCTACTTTTTAGTGGGATCTTTGTCTAGTTTTGGAATCCAGGTAATGCCGACTCATAGGAAGAGTTTGGATGTTTCCTTCCATTTCTATTTTTGGGACAGCTTCAAGAGAATAGGTGTTAACTCATCCTTAAATGTTGGGTAGAATTCCGCTGGAGAGCCATCTGGCCCTGGGCTCTTGTTTTTTTTGGAGATTTTTGATTACTATTTCAATTCTTTACTGGTTATGGGTCTGTTCAAATTTTCTATTTCTTCCTCTTTCAGTTTTCATAGTTTGTGTATTTCTAGGAATTTGTCCATTTCTTCCAGATTGTCCATTTTATTTGGTATATAATTGCTGATAATATTCTCTTATTCTTGTTTGTATTTCTCCTGTGTTGTGATCTCTCCTCTTTCATTCTTGATTTTATTTATTTGGGTCCTTTCTTTATTCTTTTTGATCCAACTGGCTGGTGGTTTATCAATTTTATTAATTATTTCAAAGAACTAGCTTCTGGTTACATTGATCTCTTCTACTGTTTGTGTGTGTGTGTGGGGGGTTGTTGTTTGTTTTTGTTTTCAGTTTTGAAAGCATTGATTTTTGCTGTAATCTTTATCATTTCTTGTCTTCTGCTGGATTTGGATTTTATTTGATGATCTTTTTTCCATTACTTTAAGGTATAAGCTTACGTTGTGTATCTGAGACTTTTCTTCCCTCTTTAGGAAGGCCTGGATTGTTAAACTTCCTCTTATGACTACCTTTGTTGCATCCCAGAGGTTTTGGACTGTGGTGTTATCAGTTTTATTGGCTTCCATGTACTTTTTAATTTTCCCTTTAACTTCTTGGTTCACCCATTCATTCTTTTTTTTTTAATTTTAGTTTTTATTATTTACAATTTACATCCAAATTAGTTACCGTATAGTGCAACAGTTATTTCATGAGTAGATTCCTTAGTGCCCCTTACCCATTTAGTCCATCCCCCCCACAACCCCTCCAGTAACCCCATGTTTGTTCTCCATATTTATGTGTGCTCTTCTTTTGTACACCTCCCTGTTTTTATTTTTGTTTCCCTTCCATTATATGTTCATCTGTTTTGTGTCTCAAAGACCTCCTATGAGTAAAGTCATATGATATTTGTCTTTCTCTGACTACTAATTTCACTTAGCAGAATACCCTCTAGTTCCAACCATGTAGTTACAAATGGCAAGATTTCATTCTTTTTGATTGCTGAGTAATACTCCATCACACACACACACACACACACACACACACACACACACCACATCTTCTTTATCCATTCACCCATCAATGGACATTTGGGCTTTTTCCATACTTTGGCTATTGTTGATCGTGGTGCTATAATCATGGGGGTGCATGTGTCCCTTCAAAACAGCACACCTGTATCCCTTAGATAAATGCCTTGTATTGCAATTGCTGTGTCGTAGGATAGTTCTCTTTTTAGCTTTTTGAGGAGCCTCCGTACTGTTTTCCAGAGTGGCTGCAGCAGCTTGCATTCCACTATTCATTGTTCCATAGGATGTTCTTCAGTCTACAAGTATTTGTTATCTTTCCAAATTTTTTCTTGTGGTTGATTTAGAGTTTCATAGCATTGGGGTCTGAAACTGTGTATGGTATGATCTCTATCTTTTTGTATGTGTTGAGTACAAGTAAACATAAAATTATTTATGTTTATTTATTTTAGAGAGAGAGAGACGGGCAGAGAGAGAGGGAGACACAGAATCCAAAGCAGGCCTCAGGCTCTGAGCTGTCAGCACAGAGTCCGACACAGGGCTCAAACTCACAAACCATGAGATGACGACCAGAGCTGAAGTCAGATGCTTAACTGAATGAGCCTCGCAGGCACCCACTTTAGTGACATTTTAAATGACACCGTTCAAAGTGCACTTGCTACCTTGCAAACTCAGAGAGAGAGAAAGAAATGTGAAGAATCAGGAAGTAGTTAAGAGTTGGCTGCTGAGTTTTACCGTAATTTGGCTTTGGAGGGTTTTTGTTCATTGGGTGTAGTGAGCACAGCATATTTGCCTGCCATTTACCACAGTAGACAGCGGGCCTCTGGGAGCCAAAACTCTTTCTGACCAATGAGCTGGAATTTTACTAGGACCGCCAAGATGAGATTTGCTATTTCAAGGACTAGGAGTTATCTTTTATTTTCACAACTCAGTAATTATCACATCATTCAACTCTGCCCTCCAAGATATGTAGAAAATACCCAAATATAGTTGAGAGAGAAAGGGTGATAGCCAAAGTGTATAATCCTTTCCCTTTAAAAAATATGTTTAAATTATGCTTTATGATTTTTTTTAATTTTAGTGAGGGGGCATGCAAGTGGGGGAGAGGGAAAGAGAGAGAATCTTAAGCAGGATTCACTCTCAGTGTGGAGCCCAACACAGGTCTGGATCACATGATCCTACAATCGTGACCTGACACAAAATCAAGAATCTGATGCTCAACTGACTGAGCCACCCAGGTGCTCAATAGTCTCTTTCTCTCTGAATGCTGAATAGTAAATTTTCAACGTGAATGGGGGATAAACAGGCATACATACATACATACATACACCGCTAAGAAAGCCATGAGTTGTTAGACATGAACTATTTCCATCATCTTTGTCTTCTAGTTATATTCATGCCTCTAGTGTTTGTTGATTGCAATGCACGATCTTGCTGTGTGAGGTACAAATTGTTGTGTGATCAGTTTTCCGTGAAAGTCTTTCCTCATATCTGTCTTAACCACAAGGTGCCAATGTTGAATTTGAGGATGTAGAGCTAAGAGCCTTGAGGTCCAATAACTGTCAACTAGAAGTTATATTTTCTGTTGGGGAGAAATCCCCATATGATGGCAATGACTTTGCATTGGTAAGGGAAAGAATACTTTCATGCCTTCATGGTTCTTGCGCTTTTTGTGTCTCACCAAAATCAAGACTCAGGTCATGTGCATGTTTATCAAGCAAACACCTTTTTTTTTTTTTTTCCAGAAAATAAAAACGCCCTGGAAGACAAGTGTAATGCACTGAGGTCTGTGAAAGCCACAAAGGAAGCAAAAGTCAAACAGCTGAAAGAGAAAGCACATAACCTGGAAGAATTCTATGAACAAAGAAAAGTGCCTACAAAAAAAGTAAGATGGGGGCGCTTGGGTGGCTCAGTCGGTTGAGCGTCCAAATTCGGCTCAGGTCATGATCTCACAGTCCATAAGTTCAAGCCCCATGTCAGGCTCTGTGTTGACAGTTCAGAGCCTGGAGCTTGCTTTGGATTCTATATATTCCTCTGGCCCTACCCAACTCTCACTCTGTCTCTATCAAAAAAATGAATAAACGTTAAAAAAATTTAGAAAAGTAAGATGTTCATGTGAGAACTGTCACAAGGACCGTAATGTATGGGAGAACAGGGCAGCCAGTAGAGATAATTGTATTTCTTTTGGAACTGGGTCCAGAGTATTTTTGCCCAATGCATTCAGTAGAATTGGACCTTCCCTTCCTACCTTGCTTTTTGTAACGTAACCTGCATTTTCCTTTCTCCTAAGTGCTTGCCACACATTGTGTTATCTTTTGGGGGCGGCAGAGGGAAGGTACCATCATTAATAACGTTAATACCTGGATTCACTCTGGATCCATCTGCACTGTCCTATAGATTTCAATCGCATCACACTGTTTTGTCACCCAGCAGTTAGGTCATTTTTGTTCAGGACCAGACATGGGTCAAAAGTGTGTGGGGAAAAAAATGAATTCTCTTGCTGCAGAAACAATTGAAGTTGCTTTCTGGAAAGTGGGTAGGGGTACCAGCATCCATTATGCCAGTGAGATTGCTCACTGCAGGCCCAATCCCTAAGAACGTCAAGTTGTTTCCTGTCCCCTGATTTTTCAAGTGTAACTTTTCTGAGTCTTGGCCAAAGCCCGCAGCTTCACTAGGGATCATCTTTGCTGGCCTCCCCTGAGGGATGGCTTTGTCCTGGGCTTCCTTCTTCTCCATCTTGGTCTTGTGTGTCTTTGTGGGGTTGTCAGATACTTGGTGCATTCAGTCCCATGTTTCCTCCTTTGTACAGTATTTCCTTTTGTTCTCAGGAGGAGATGGGGGACTTTAGAGTCCCTCACTCGTGTTGGAAAGTGAAGACTTCTCTTCCCTGGAGACTCACCTTTATGTTCGTCCTTCCCACAGCTGGGGTTAGGGCTTGCTCTCACTGGCATCTTGTTTTTGTTAACTCGTAAGCTCTTTCTGTGAGTGGGTACAGCAACCTGACCACCTCTCTATCTTCAACCCCTTACAACAGAGCCACTACATTACAACCACGCCAGCAAGCATTTGCCCAAGGACTGCCTGAGAGACCAGAAGGAAATGCATGTGCCTTTCTCTGTCTAGTGCTTTTGTGTCATTTGCTAAGAGATTTTCAATTTTGCGTATGATTCTTGAGGACATCAAGTGTCAAGTTGAAACCATCTCAGTCAACACCACAAAGAAAATGGTCTGAGGGCAACACAACAACCCAGCCTTGCCAAGCGTTGCCTTCTGCTGCCTTCACTATCAATGGAATGAGTCTTGTTAAAGTAGATTTGGCTCCATGAAGTTGAGAGTTTTCCACCTGAAATCTCTTTCCTGGAAGTAAACCCAGACTGTTTGACAGTTCATATCAGGTTGTACGTCAGGAGATGAGGTTGTTCTAAGAATGGCCTTTTGAAGATGGAGGCAGGGGTTGCAGTCCTGAACGCTAGCGATGTCTGGGAGTGAGCTGCAATGTTAGTGAAACCATATTCTGGAAGGTCGTCTTTCAGGTGATTGCCTGTGTCATGGTACAACTTTTGGACTGAGAATCAGGGCTCCCCATGGAGGTGTAAGACTAGTGATGATCCCTTGGTTCATCCTAATGGGTACAGTTGGTCAGATACGGTTTTTCACTCACTGATGAAATGGGTCTTCGCCATATCAAACAAAAGACCAACTCTGGGAAGGCACAAAGTACAATGTTATTTGATGACTTTATGATAAAGGAGAGGAAACGAGAACTAGAAAGACAGTTCCAATAGTAGAGACGTGGCAGCAGACAGAAGTTGAATTTTCTTGAACTTAAATGGAGTGTTCACTTAATTTCTCTGATTCGGTTGTCAGTCTGTGCATTTATGGGAGAAGTGGGGGAAGGGATATTTGCATAGGCCTTCAAGAGTGCTGGGAGGTAAAAAGGGAGAACCTCTGGACCTTGTTCCTGACTGTGTATGTATCTTTCCCATCTTAGGAAGCTGAAAATGACACTGTGAACTGGCGGCAAAGAAGAATCAGCTAGCAGCTGCAGGTAAAATTTGAAAATAGCTACAGAAGGGGCGCCTGGGTGGCTCCATCATTTAAGCATCCAACTTCAGCTCAGGTCACAATTTCACAGTCCGGGAGTTCGAGCCCCGTGTCAGGCTCTGTGCTGACAGGTCAGAGCCTGGAGCCTGTTTCAGATTCTGTTACATCACTCTCTGTCCCTCCCCCACTCATGCATGTGCTCACTCTCTGTCCGTCTCAAAAATAAATAAACATTAGGAAAAAAATAGCTACAGAAGAAATAAACAAGTACAAGTGAGTTCAGCTAGTAATTACCCGGAGCTCATGAAACGGCTGTTATTTTTTGGTTTTTAATCTTTTTGAAAAGTTTGAAGTCAACATATGCATAGAGTATTAACAGATAAAAAAGGTAAGTTTTAGAAGGAATAAAATAATTAAGGTTCTAAACATTTGAAGATCTCAAGTAGTGAGCAGACTGTGTGGAAACTTTGTCCATGCTACCATTCCTCGGGGGTGGTGTCAAGTGTCATCATCTGTAGGAAAGCAGTGTGTCGTACAATGAATCATACCCATCAACGTGGTAGTGCCATTTCATGGCCCTTGTCTTTGCAACCCTGGGAAACATGGTGAGGATAAAAGTTATAAAAGAATAGATCTTTATGATAAAAGACACTTGTCACATGATGAATTAGAGAAAGATTGAAAATGGGAAGGAATTCCATGAACTCTGAACCCTACAGGCATGGGATAATGAGTAAGGAAAGGATGTAACAATAGCTTTGATCCTACTGTACATTGATAATCACGGGCAAAGTGTTTCATGTGTAAGAATAAATTGTATCAGGGGACAGATATGAGGTTGTTGGGATCGTGGGCAGCTTATTTAAAATCATACCAATATTGGGCCTTATCTGACAAGAGCAATTGTAACTCACAGGCCACAAATTGAACAAACACGGGAACAGCTGCAGCAGGCAGAGCTCACCTTTAGATACCAGGTAACCTGAGTTCTGCCTGACATACTGAACCCTTAGCACCTCACGCAGGTAAGTGTAGTGGCCCTTGGAATCCCTCACCACGGGCTTTTCATTGTTGGCTTTTCCCGCTTGCAGTTCATGAGAAGAATGCTCAGGACAACTAGGTAAGTGTTTTCTTGTTTCCTCCTCTTTCTTTGGTGCACAGTGTGGCACCACCTTCCGACTGAAGGTGGGTGTGTTTTTTCTCCCCCAGATCAAGACTCAGATCTGGGACAGGGAGATGGCAGAGCAGGGCAGGGAGGTCGCTTACTTGAAATACAGGTGTGGTCATTTGACTTGCGTTTTTATGCGTGTTTCCAGGGATGACACCTGCACTGTTAGTTGTCTAGTAGACGACGTGGTGTTGCAACTCTTATACAAGTCCATTATTTTTCTGTATCCAAGACTGGACGGGGATGGAACCAAAGAGGCTGCCTGAGGGATACACGAGGCAGAAACCAATCACTGCAAGAACCCTTCAAGGAGAGGTAAGGAGCACGTTGTGATGTGCCGCAGTCCAATTTCTGCTGTGCAGCCTGTTCCTGTGTGTGATCATCGTGTGGTCTGGAAAGAATCACACGCACTAAGGACGGCAGGTGGTCTGAAGGGGTGACAGAAGGATGTTGTCCTCTGGTGCCACAGACAGTGAGGCACTTGTCCCTGTGACTGGTAGAGCTCATGCCCCTCCTCTGATGGTGACCCTCCCACCTCCTCTAGCATCCCCCTGTCTGAAGAGCCTGGAAACTTTCTTCCCACCCGGATACAATGTGAAGACTTTAGTTTATTTGAGGAGAAGGTCCTTTATTCACTAGTTTGAAGAGTCTTTCTTTTTGTTTGTTTTGGGAACTGTAGCCCTACATCCCGCCATTCAAGTTCCATAAAGCTTAGCTTAGTCCTCTGATGGTATCAGTGCAACTCTGCAGCTTCACTGCTAACTTCTCGCAGTTTTCCTTTTCTCAATAGTGTCAAATTAGTCTTTCCTTACATAATAACTGCTGTGGAAGGCAGCTTGTAGATAAGCTGGGAGATTGAACAAATTGCCTGAAGAAATGCACCCTTGTTGAGGACTCATTGAGGATATACACCAAACCAGTGTTCTCAGTGTTATTCTTTTTTGTTAAGTTTATTTATTTTGAGAGACGCATAGACAGAATGCCAAGCAGGCGTCACACTGTCAGTGAGGAACCCAACGCTGGGCTTGAATTCACAAGCTGTGAGATCGTGACCTGAGCCAAAATTAAGAGTCGGATGCTGAATCCAAGCATCCTCAGACTAATTCCTGATCTGTAATGAAATCGTGATTTCCCATGATGTATACTGAGAAAACTGTTTTACTGGTGAATTCTAAATTGCTAGTTGCACCTGACCTGTCCACAGTTACGTGATTAATGATGAAACATCATGAACTAGGGCACCGTGAGGTCTTTATCAAGGTGAGGGGACGGTTCTCCCCTTTTTCCTTGGGGGTCACCTGAGGCATTTGGGATACCCTCTGCCTCTGGTCAGGGACCTGACTGTAGGGAATAGTTTAAGATATTTGAGGAATGAGTTCAGGGATTGTTTTCATTCCGCACTGTTCTCTAAAAGCAGAATAAACCTCTGTCCCTTCTAGGGTCTTTAGTAGATCGAGAAACTGCTGAAACCTCTGTGGGTTACAGTGGCTCTGACTGTACCAAGAATGCAGACAAGGGCAAGGTAAATGCTGGGACCATTCTCAGTTGTAACTCTTTTGGGAAACCCTCATCTTTATGTACAGTATGCTCTCCTGGCCTTGTCTCGTTTTGCATGTTGTGTGCTATGTCTGTTTGTTCTTTCTTTTCCAAATGCACACTCATAACCCAGGAGCCCACAGGCTTCTCAATTTTTAGTCTGTCAGCTTTCTGTGGTACGTTTAGAAGCCAAAAGCGCTTAGAGACTGAGTACCTTAAGGTTTTTCTGTGAGTTTCAGGAAATAATGAGAGGAGGATGAGTGCACACTCCAAACCGATGTCTCCCGGCCTGGGTGATCCCTTCCAGACCTCACCTCTGTGGGAACAGTGTGGCTGCTGTGTCTTCCTTTCTTGATTCTGACTAGGAGATGAACCTGTTAGAAACGACATCATGACTCCAACTTTCTGTTATGTGCCCTGTTGCCATTTAGAGTGGTCATAGAGAAAGCCAATATCATCACTCATCACCTTTCCGTCTTTGTTGGTAAATGACTTGTCTGGAATCCTCCAGCTATGCCTTAGGTAAATACAATTTGCACACTGTGTCCTTCAATTGTGTTTCTATGAGCAGTTTCTGGTTTTGTCCCGTCACTGTTAGAGCTGATATAGTCTCATGATACATACCAGTTTTATACCAAAACACTTGCATGAAATCTGTTATGTGAATTTCTCCCTCTTTTTTTCCATTGCACATAATGACTCTGTGTCCTGTAGTATGCTTAAAGTCAGAATTCCCTACGAATTAAGATGAACACATCTGAGCTTTGTAGACATTCACCACAAGTAACTTGTTCTTCACAGAAGACTCTCCTTCCCCTGCAAGATTCCAGGCATCCTCCACTCCCCAGAGGTCTCCGAGGCCTTTGACAACACTTCCAGAGGGAAGACTCCTTTCTCAGGGAGAGGAGCAGAGGAGGCACAGTGAGGGTCCGGCTGCAGAATATTTTGCCAGGAGTGGCTGTGATTCCACGAGCAGAATATGAGCCGTGTATTCCCACTCATTTTTTTGTGTGTGTTCTTAATATAGCAAAAGCAGAGCATCTGGAGTCGCTGTAGAGGAGGGATGCAGGGTGAACCTGGACATCGATGGCTGCCTGTCTGGAGAATGCTACTTCATTAGTCTGTAATTACTTCTGTTAACCCTCTAGGACAGGACCCTTGCCATTTTACTTCCGCAGACATGGGCAGTGATGTGTGGTATCCAGTGGCAGGGACAGAGTTTTCAGGTACTGATGCTATTCTCTTGGATCCTGGTGGCAGAGAAGGTGGCAGGTGCTGACACATTTTTCTCTGGGTTACAGCTGCTTTTGGTATTGGTTCTTTTGTCTGGAATATGGATGTAGCTTCACTTCTGTTCTGCAGGGCAGTCTGGATCCTGGGGACCTCCTCCATTAACTGGACGATTCTGCATGCCCTACCCTGGAGACGCCCCACCCCCATGGACTATTAGGCACATACACCTCCTGAACCTTGGCAGCCCTGGGGCCACCCGAAACCCCTCCACCTGCAACACTTGGTAAGACGATCTGAGCACTAGGAGTTGACTTGTAAAACAAACTCACCTTATTTTGTTACTGTTAGGTCTTGGGCCAAGGTGCAGAGGCGGTACCACAGACCATTGTGATGCAAGGGGAATGTGTCTGCTGCCATTACCATATTCCTCAAGTTTCTCAGGATCTCATCTTTGTCCTTTCCCCCACCATGGGTTGGTACAGGCGTCTCTTGTAGGAAGGAATGGGGCCGTATGCAGAAAATCAGACATAGCGCTTCAGCAGAAATGCCCTGTACACAGTCCACATGCTGGGATTTGTGAGGCATGAGGCACAATGTAACGTACGTCCATCTACTTGTGCCCCCAGCCATCCATAGTTGTTCGATGAGTGATGAATACATCTGAGTCAGGGCTTTTAGGAGTCTTCATCAAGTTATAAGGGATGGTTCTTCAAGTTCTTTTTGGGTATCACCAGAGGCATGTGGGACACCCTGTGCATGTAATTTGGGATCTCACTGGGACAAAGAGTTGAAGTGGTCGGAAGTATGAGGGGAGGGTTTTTTGTTTTGTTTTTGACCTCCAAACAGTCTACTCAAATCAGAATAAGCCTGCATCCCTTCTGGGGCTTTTTGCAGATCCAGAAGTAGGTATCACAACCAAGAGTGACATCGACACTGGCTCTGCCAAAACTGCCGAGAAGCACAAAGTAAATGCTGTGGCCATTTTCAGTTCTAAGTCTTTACGGACTGCCACATCTTTCTGTACAGGACACTCTCCTGCCATTGTCTCTGGTTTGTGTGTCGTATGGTCTGTCTGCTGTTTTTTTTTTCCCCCAAATGCAAAACATTTACTGCCGAGTCTACGGGCTTCCCTGTTTCCCAGCTGGCATCATTTTGTGGTAACTTGAGCAGCTAAGCATGCCTAAAGGTGGGGGCCATAGGGCTTTTCTAATGTGTTCCTGGAATAAATCAAGGAGGATGACACCACACTCCACTTGGAAGTCTCCTACCTTGCCTCATTCTTTGTGGATCTCCTCAATGTGGAATCATTGCTCTTGCTGTGTCTTCCTCTCCTGTTTCCTTCTATTGAGGATTTTAACGTGCTCAGAAAAATCTGTGGGTATCGTTACAATTTGAAAATGCGAACTGACTTCACTCCAACTCATATTTTTGTATGTGTCCTTTACAATGGTCTTAGACAAAGTAAATTTCATACCCATCAGCATTTTGGTAAACATGCTGTCCAGAGTCCCTTCAGGTGTGTCCTGGGCACAAATATCTGAACTATAAGAGGTGGCATATTTGTCATGGAAAACATGCACTGGAACTTAAGTTGTGAAGAGAAAAAATCCAAAAGTACCTGTGTGGCAAGTGCCCACGGTGTCCTTCACTTGTGTTCACATGAGCACGTTCTCTCGTGTCCTGTGTCACAGGTACAGCTAAAACATGGAAACTTACACCAGACATCAAAGTGCATTTGTGTTAATTTTGTCTTTTAGAATTTCAGCTCATTTTTCCAGAGAACACAATTCCCCTGCAAAGTGTACTGCACTTAAGCTGAGAAGTACCTCTGAAGTAAAATAAATTAGTTGAACCCAACTAACATGTATAGGTTACCTGTTTCTCTAAGAGCCCACTTTCCCAGGTCCTCTGCAGGTCCTCAGAATCCCCATCTCCCCATGTGTCTCTGTGCCCATGGATAGCACTTCCAGAGAGGAGAAGACCCCATTGTCGGGACAGAAGTAGATTGGGCACAGGCAGGGGCTTAGAGGCAGAGCTTTGAGCCACGAGGACTATGATTCCATGTGTGGACACTGGTATTGTCATTCCTTCTCATTCTGTAGTTCTTCATATACACAATAAACAACCCTTGTGGTGAGGGGGAGAGTGATCCTGGACACAGATGTCTTCCTATCTGGAATATGCTACTTTTTAAAAAATCTTGTAGAAAAAGGGCCCGTGCTGTTTCTACGTTTCCAGACACGTGGGGACACTAGTATTCCCCACCCCAAAGCTGTAAGTGGAACCCAAAGTATGGGTAGAGATTTTGGTGCTGATGTTGCCCTCTTGGAACCTGGTGGTGGGGAAGCTAGTAGGATATGAGCACTGCTGCTTTGGGTTTCCGCTTTTTGCTGGTGTTGGTGCTCTGTTCTGTCCTATGAACATACCTCTCATTTCTTTTCCCCAGGCTATTTTGTATGCAAGAGTCCTGGTCCTTTCCCAGGATCGCCTTGCAGGCTGAACCCCGTGGACCACCCTTCACCACCAGTCATGGGCTATGGGCCAACTCCCCCTCCTCTACCAGCTCCTCCACCTACTCTATTTGTTAAGATGACCTGAACTGGCTGAGTGGCTGGTAAAGTATATTCATCTTCTTCATGATTGACTTTGTGGGAATGATGTAGAGACGGTTGTGAGTCTTGGCAATCCAACTACAAACTGCCTGAGGACACTGTAGCATATCTCAAGTTTCTCAGGCCATACATACAATGGGCAGTGGCATGTCCCTGTAATACAGTGAGCTATACGTTTCTCTTGCCAAATGAAAGAGGAGTTTTTACACAAAAGCAGATGTATCACCAGTACTGGGGCGTATGTTGGAGACACAATGTGTTGGGTTCTGTAATGAATGAGGTGCGCCCCTAACTTTTAGAGCACCAGGTGTCCTGTGTGACAGAGGGACATTCATTAAACGATGCAGACCTTGTGATCACCAACATGGAAACACCAGTGAGGATCCAGGGCAAAACCGGGGGAGCCTTGAATCATACAGGAATAGAAGGGAAGTTGAGCACAGTAAGCAGAGTTTGAGGACGTGCAGAGGGGAGGGTGTTAGGGTCAGGGAGATGCAGTTGGAGGTCATTCCGGCCACAGCCTGAGCAGGGAGTGTGAGGTCCATACAGAACTGCTATGTGGGATCGCTGTCAGTGCAAAGTGCACGCAGGTAATCACCTAAAAAGATTCTCGTCTCCCTGGATTTTCCTGAAGGTTCTGGATATTTGTGGGGGGAAAAGAGCCCTGGATATATGGGGTATTTAACTTGGTCTTATGAAAAGGCTGTATGCCCAAGTTCATATTCCTCAAGAGACTAAAAGTGGAGACAGGGTCTAGATCAGCTGAGTCATCCTACAATTCAGGGCTGGCCAGATGACACCACTGCTGGACCCCTGTCATCGCCCTGACTACAGCTTTGCATCTCCTCAAACTTCGCTCACAATATTATGACAGCTGTGTTATCTGTGAAAACAGGGGTAATATTTGTTTCTAAGAACAAGAGAAAAAGAAGACATTCAGTGCATAAGGCGTCTGCAAAATCTCTGGGAAGGGTCCCCTCACGCTTCTCACAGTTTCCATTAAGATCTCTCCACACAATGATCCTCCAAAAAAGATGGTCACGGGAGTTCATTAAACTAAGACTGTTAACAACTCAGCCCAGGCAGTGGGAATCACTGTTTTAAAAAAGAAGACAATGTCCCTCATTTTTCTATTAGAATTCGGGCCCTGCCACACCATGAAAGAAAAGATAATTATGAGAATGTGTACATTCAGAGACCTAGATCTGAAGACAATCATTTTCTATTACACATCATCTCACAGATGCAGCCACACACTAAAATGTTCATCTGAGGCCACAGATAAACTACAGAAGACAGAATGCATGTAGGAAAACATAAGATCAGAGGGAAATAAACCAAAAATCTCTTTGCCTTGTAGGACAACTCTTTTGAAATTTGAAGAGGACTATGCACGGTGACAGACAATCGTGTTTGTATATACATTTTAAGAAGGTGTCAGATCTACCTGAATGCTTTCCCTGCCCATCCTGTCCCCTGCACTTTGTCCTTCCTACTGTCTCCTAATCTACCTTTCATCGTTTTGTCTCTGTGTCAGCGTCTGCTTCAAGGCCATCTACTCTCGCTCCCCATTGAGTGCACACAGTGGGGTTCCTGTACACACAGGTAACAAAGTGCCAGAAATGGTGGTGAGGGAGGATAGAAGCAAGATCACCCTTTGTGCAGGGGAACCTGAGGGAGTCTCCCGGGTGATGGGAACTACCTATATCTAGATTGATGGGGTGCTTATGCTCAATTATGTTGGAAATATTCCCTGACTCCATGGTGCCTTGGGGTCAGACAGGTATAATGGTGGAGAAGGGTGAGGACCAGCAGTGACTGTGGTAGAGGAGTGAGGGTCAGACCCATGCCCAGGATGCCAGGTCTCCACAGACAGTACCAAGTGTAGGAGGACTCTGGGGAGCAGAGATTTCTTGATCAGACCCATGGACTACATAATCATCCTGCAGTTTCCTCACTGAGCGATGGCCAGAGCACAAGGACAGCAGCTGGAGGACACCCTGATCATCGCTGGAGTGGAGCAGTGGGCCGGGGGGATTGAGTCAGGGAAAGGGACAGGCAGAAGGTAGTGACAGGGAGTCTGAGAGACAAAGAGAAGAGAAGGGACCCTTCTCTGCTGACTTCACCTACATTTCTGTGTGACCGAAACGAGACCTTTGTCTCGCAGGGAAGGGAAGAGGGCTGGCAAAACACCCAGTGACATACTCAGCTCAAGTGCCCAGGGTATCTGCCTTGCTCTTGAGTACCTAACACAGGAAGCACGTGCTTTCTGTCATGATTGGAACTGCAGATCGTAGCATTTAGTGAAAATCAATCCAATTATGCCTCCCTCAGCATTAAAGTACTCCAACAAAATTAAGTGAACACACTGAAAGATACAACGCAGGATAAAGTCCAAAGGTAGATCGACAGCAATACTTACGGGAATACAGTCTATCTGAAAAGGAGGTAGGTACCCTAGTGCAGATCTTCAGACACCTGGCCGATATCTGAAAACGTAAAAAAAATAAAAAAGTCCTTACTCCAAAAGCAACATTAGCGCTAGACACAAAGGGATCATGATTAAGGTTTAGAGAGCAACCATATGACTTCATGGTGCTGTATCCATGAGAACAAGTCTCATCAAATTATACCCTTTAATTTGAGGCTCTTTGTTATATGTACATTATACCTCATTAAAGAGAGTTTCAAAGCACAAAATACTAGAAGCAAATGTGGGAACGTTCCTTTCTAATCCTGAAGTGCATGGATGAGATGAGTCTGTCTCCCATGTCTCAAAAATCCAAAATAATACACTTAAAAAATTAATAATAGCAGACTAAGCAGACCCTGAGCTCACGCTGTCCCATGTTTTCAACTGCATAACATCCACATCCAAGTCCATGAACCAGCGAGGGATCCAAGACTGGCACAACAAACTCCACACCTAAATAGAAGCTGCAGCAGGAAGGTCAGAAAGCTGGAGGCTGGCTGCCTGCAGAAGGAGCAGAGAAAGTGAGCCCTCACACGGGGGAGCTGACACAGGGAAGACTAACCTCCATAACATTTGGTATTAAAACCCAGAGGGGCTGAATTCCCTTGAGTTTACATCCTGGTGCTTTGGAGGTCAGCCGACCCAGCACCGGGTGATCCAGAAGGATGAGTGATAGCCAGGTCCCTGCCTGTGTAGAGACGCAACGTAAACATGGCATTTCACACAATGCTTAGGCCACAGGAGACACATGTATTCATGCTGATTCTTGACTCAGCTGGCCTGCCTGGGTCCCACTGACATCACTGAGAGCAAGCAGAGCCCACAACAGACACGCAATCAGTGCAGACCCTTGCATGCACTGAAAGGAAAAGTAACCCAGACACAACAGCAGGGAGTGAGCAATACCCATACGATATCCTCCTGCAGGTCCAGGGCCTATAAATGGAGACGTGCACTGCTGAGGACTCCAGGACCTCTTTTTCATAAAGGCATTAATTTCAAGATCAGAAGGCACAGCTGACTTTCTTAACACAGAGAAATAGGGCCAGAGAGACAGACAAAATGGACACACAGAGATGTGTATCCACAATGAAAGACCTAGTCAAAGCCACAGCCAGAGATCTAAGCCAAAGAGATATAAGTAACGTACCTGATACAGAATTTAAAGGAATTATCACAAGGATACTCATTGGAGTTGTGAAATGAGTAGAAGAGTGAGACCCCTGACATAGAGATAAGAAATAACACAGTAGACACTGAGGACACAATAAAGGAGAAACATGCTTGCTGGAATGAACAGAGGGATGGAAGAAGCAGGCGGACAAACTAGTGACCTCGAAGACTGAGTGATGGAAATGAATCACATTGAACCAAAGAGAGAGAACAGAATTCTGCAACGTGAGATGACACTAAGGGAACTCAGTAACTACAAGAAACATAATAGTATTCGTATTGTAGGAGTCCAGAAGGAAGAGAAAAGGGGGAAGAAAATGTATTTGAGGAAACAATAGCTGAAAACTTCCCTCATTGGGGGAGGGACACAAACATCCACATCCAGGAGACTAGAGAACTCCCGTCAAAATCAGGCCAACACACAAACCTACTGTAAACAAACTTACAAATTAGGGTGAGAATAAAGAAAAACTCGTAAAAGCAGCAAAACAGTCCTTAACTTACAAGGGAAGACCCATGAGGCTAGCTACATATTTCTGAACAGAAACTTGGCAAGCCAGAAGTGAGTGACATCACATATTCAAAGTGCTGAATGGAAAAATCAGCGGCCAAGAATACTCTATTCAGCAAGGCTATCTTTCAGGATGAAGGAGACACAGACTTTCCCAAACAAAAACTAAAGGAGTTTGTACCACTAAACCAGTCCTGCAAGAAATATTAAGAGGGATTCTTTGAATGGAAAGGAGAGACCAACAGTGACAGTATAGAGGTAGAAGACACAATTCAAGTAAAAAATGAACATTTCTGGAAAAAAATCTATTAAAGACATCAGAGAAATGGATTTGAACTATAATAACATCTACCAAAAACCTAGGGAGGAGAAAGTAATGGGTTCAAAGGTAAATGACCATCAACTTAATACAAACTGCTAAATGCAGAAGAGGTTATATAAACATCTAACAGTAGCCATATCCTAAAACCAGTCATACCTATGCTAAGAATAGAGATAAGGAAATAAAAATATATCACTAAAGAAAATAAGCAATACATGAAAGAAAGGCAAGAAAGGATCAGAGAAACTCATTAGAAACCACAACAAAACAGGCAATAAAATGGCAATACATATATACATATCAATCAATTTTGAGGGAAATGGAGTGAATGCTCCAATCTAGAGAGGTAGGGAGTAAGAATGGATGAAAAAACAAAACAGATTCAGATGCCTACAAGAGACCCACTTTACACCTCAAGAATGATAGTGAGGATAGAGAAACATCACACAAATGAATGTCAAAAGAAAGCTGGAGTAACAATACTTGCATCAGAAAAAAATACACTTAAAAAAGTACATAACAAGAGACAGAGGAGGACAGTCTATAACAGTAAATGGTACAATCCAAAAAGAAGACATAACAACTGTAAATATATCCCACAATTGAGTGGGATTTATTCCCAAGCTACAAAGGTGGTTCAATATTCGCAAATCCATCAATGTGATACAATACATCAACAGGAGAAAGGCTAAGAACCAGATGATCGGGGCATCTGGGTGGCTCATCCTTTAACAGTCTGAAATCAGCTCGGGTCATGACTTCATGATTCCTGAGTTCATGTCCCGCGTCAGACTCTGTGCTGAAAGCTCAGATCCAAGAGCCTCCTTCGAATTCTATGTCTCCCTCTCTCTCTGCCCCTCCCCTGCTCACGCTCTGCCTCTCTCAAAATTAATAAACGTTAAAAGAAAAGAACCATACAGTCATTTCAATACATGCAGAAAGGAACATTTGCAAAGTACAACATCCGTTCATGCATGTAACCCCCTAAAGTAGGTTTACAGGAAACATACATTAACGTCATAAAGGTTAACTATAAAAACCCTGCAGTTATAATCAACCTTAATGGGGAACATCTGAGAGCTTTTCCTGTAAGGTCAGGAAGAAGACAATGATGTTTACTCATACCACTTTTAGTAAACAAATGACTGGAAGTCCTAGCCACATCCAGCAGACAAACGAAACGAAACGATTTGCAGACTACATGACACTATATATAGAAAACCCTAAAGAGCCCACCCAATAACTCTTAGAACTGATAAATGAATTCAGCAATGTCACAGGATACAAAATCATTGTACAGAAATCTGTTGCATTTGTAGATAATACTGAAGCAGTAGAAAGAGACATTAAGAAAACAGTCCCATTTACAGTCATATGCCAAAAATAAGATATCTATGAATAAATCTAACCAAAGTGGTGAGCGACCTATACTCAGAAAAGTATAAAACAGTGATGAAAGAAATTCAAGATGACACAAAGAAATGGAAGGACATTCCGCACTCATGGATCAGAAATACAAATATAGTGAAAATGTCTATACTTCCCAAAGCAATGGACAGAATTCATGGAATTTCCATCAAATTACCGACAGCAGTTTTCACAGAACGACAACAGTCCTAAAATTTGTATGGAACCAAAAAAGCCCGCAATATTCAGAGTAAACAATCTTTATGTGAAGTGATAATTATGGATGGCACTATGCCTCTGGATCTTCTGCTCCAAAACACAATAACTCTGGCTTAAGCATTTGAACAAACGTTAGGCATATCCCAGCCAAGGATCATTCTACAAAATACATTGTACCAACGTACCCTCAACACTTTGCACCTTATGAAAAATATGGAAAAATCTAAAAATTGTCATGGCCAAGTGGAGCCTAAGGAGATGGGATGAGTCTGGGCTAGGAGAGGTTAAAACCGAAGCAATCTGAATACAAATATAAACTTTACTTCATACTACCATATCTCTTTGATACCTTGATTGTGATCATGTACCAACCATTATGACATCAATAGGGAGAAAACAGTCTGATGTATGTGGATACTCAGTATTATCTTCCCAATTTTTTTTGGTAACTAGAAACCCATCATGAGAGAATAGATTATTAGTAATCATGTTTTTTCTACACATAAGAGTATATAACTAGTTCCAGTATTAGTTACTAGTGATGTACATGTACCTATTCTTGTTCTTACTATTGTTTAATTTAAATAATAGCATTCATGGTACAGAAAACTGAATGCATGATAAACACTTCATAGAAACATCTGGCTTTACATATTTTAAGATAATAACGTATGTATATACCACTCTATTATGTGGTATGTAAATTGTTTTTCTGATCTTGAATGAGCATGTCATTGAATGGCTTTCCATAAAGGTGGTTATGCTAGATCATGAATGATTCTCAGATTTTATAGGATGTACGTCACATCATGCCTGAACATTGTCAAAAATAAAAACACACACGCGGACAGATGAAGCATTGTGACTGGCTCACTTATTGTAAAGAACCCTTGCTTTAATATTTTCACGTATACTTTTAGCAGGAATATAAGAGAATCAAATATTTCCAAATCAAGCAGATATTCAAAGACTGGAAGAATGATAGGGAGTTCAAAGGGTTTCAGAAGGATAAGATGTGACCATGAAGGGGGAGTCCACAGGCAAGCAGCTTTCTCTGGTCCACACTGACATGTTTGCATGAGGATATGTGACTTGCCAAAGGGTAAGTCCCAGAAGTACCAGAGGGAAAGACAACGCTTTAGGGCGGGGTGACGTGGAAAGGGTGCTTCTGTGCCTAAGAGATGGGTCAGCAACCTGGCTGGGGGTCCCTGCGTCAAAGATTTCAAAAGGCCAGCAGTAATCTAGACTCACAAAGATCTTAGTAACATAGATCAAAGTAACTTAGAGCCACAAAGATCTTAGAGCCACAGAGTCGATCTTCAACTATGATTAGGAGATGGTCAGAATTTCACAGGATACGATCTTTGAGCCGGCAGTAGATGGCTAAAATATTATTTAGGGCTATACATTTAATAAAAAAATGTATGTGTAAAAATTTGGGTTTGGAATGTTAAGAAAAATCACAGGCCCATCATGGAGTTACTTACGTTAAGGCCACATGTCACGAAACCTAATTTCATTCCTGCAGGAATGTAACCTTTCACCGGTCAGCAAATAATTTCCTAGTCAGTACTGGAAATTTAACTGATAGATCCCTGCCATTCCCCTCACAGAGGCAGTCTTGCCTAAATAAGGTATTCCATGCCACTTTTTTTTAAAGTTTATTCAAGTTAGAGACAAAGAGAGCACATGCCAGAGAGGGGCAAGACAACAGGGAAAGAGAGAATCCCACAACCAAGAGGTCATGATCTGAGCCAAGATCAAGAGTCAGACACTTAACCAAGCCATCCAGGCACCCCGAGAATGTGGAGTTTCAAAGGTTAGCAGTCTTGGCTGGGATACAGCCATGATGGCACTGGCCTACTCCTGAAAAGAAGGCAGCCAACAACTTGCAGTCAGATGGCATTGAAACAGTGATCTGTACAACGCCTGGTGCACACACTGGAGAGATTATACACTGATCGGGGAGAACATCCCTGAGAAGCAGTGTTCACAATGAGGAGACAAAGAGCTAGGACAGGTGGGCTGCGTGGCACCATTTCCCTGTTCTGCACACCTCCCCCCCAGCAAAAAAAACACAGAGCCATATGCTGGAAACAAGGCAATCCCCACACTGGGTGCCTAAGCTGCTTACACCAACCCCAACTTCCTGTGTTCTGGAGAGACTGGCCTAGGTCATTGAAGCTTGCCTCTGTCGCAATGGACCTGGCCCATTCCCCAGAACACCAGTGGAAGCCCATGACCAGACCACCTCTCTTGACCAGACAGTTATGCTTCACTTCTAGTGGCAATCGTTTCAAGTCTCATTTAACAAGCAGATCGGAGCAGACCTAGATAAGTCTCACCACATTCTGGCCAAGGACCATACATTGCTCATACAACTGGCTTGAAGGATAGTGCAGCCTGAACATAAAACAGTGCATGCAACACACACCACAGACACTCCGTGATGTGCCAGGCCCTGGACACTTGATGATCTCCTCTTCATAAAGCCATTCATCTCAGAGGCAGGTAACACAATGAGCTTTGGTAACAGAGAAGGCAAATACTCAACCAAAATGCCAAGACAAGAGGAATGCATCCCAAATGAAAGAACAAGATAAGGTCATGGCCAGGGACATGGAAGGAACACTTCCAAACTCATTCTATGAGGCCAACATGGCCTTGAGTCCAAACTGGACAAAAACCCCCACCAGAAAGGAAAACTATAGACCAATTTCCCTGATGAACCTGGATGCAAAAATTCTCAACAAAAAGTAGCAAACCGGATCCAACAATACATAAAAAGGATTATTCAGGACAATGAGGTGGATTTTGTTCCTGGAATGCACAATAGATTCAATATCTGCAAATCAACTGATGTGATACATCACATTGATAAAAGAAAGGATAACAACCACATGATCCTCTCCATAGATGCAGAATAAACATTTGACAAAATGCAGCAGCATCCTTTCGTGGTGAAAAAAAAAAAAAAAAACCTCATGAAAGGAGGGATAGAAGTATCATGCCTCAACATGAGACTATCCAGATATGAAAGTCCCACAGCTCATATCATCTTCAATGGTGACAAACTGAGCTTTCCCCCTAAGGTCAGGAACACGATGGGGATATCCACTCTCAGCACTTTTATTCACCATACTGTTGGAAGTCTTAGCCTCAGCAATCAGACATCAAAAAGAATACAAGGTGTCCAAGTTGGCAAGGAGGAATCAATCTTTCCCTGCTCACAGACATGATACTCTCCGTGGAAAATCCGAATGACTCCACCAAAAACCATCTAGGATTGATACAAGAATTCAGGAAAGTATCAGAATATAAAATCAATATGCAGAAGTTGATTGCATTTCTATACACCAGTAATGAATCAACAGAGAAATCAAGGAATTGATGTCATTTACAACTGCACTGAAAACCATAAAATACCCAGGGATAAACCCAACCAAAGAGGGAAAAGATCAGTACAGTTAAAACAATAGAGGGTCTCCTGGGTGGCTCAGTCGGTTAAGTGCTGTCTTTGGTTCTGGGCATGATCCTGCATTTGTGGGATTGAGTCCCTTGACGGGCTCTGTGCTCACAGCTCAGAGTCTGGAGCCTGCCTCAGAGTCTGTGTCTCCCTCTCTCTCTCTGCCCCCCCCCCACTCATGCACTGTCACTTGCTCGCTCACTCTCTCAAATATAAATAAACATTAAAAAAATTAAAAGAACAAACCATACAACGTCTATAAAAGAAGTTGAAGAAGACACAAAGAAACGAAAAAAAAATCCCATGCACATGGATTAGAAGAACAAATATTGTTAAAATGTCAATACTACCCAAAGCAATTGACAAATTCAATGTAATTCCTATCAAAATAACACCAGCATTTTTCACAGAGCTAGAGACAACAATCCTAAAATTGTATGGAATCAGAAAAGACCCCAAGGAGCCAAAGTAATGTTGAAAAAGAAAAACAAAGATGGAGACATTCCAACTCTGGACTTTATGGTGCATTAGAAAGCCGCAATCATCAAGACAGTATGGTACGGGCACAAGAACAGACACATAGATCAAAGGACCAGAATAGGGAACCCAGAAATGGAGCCTCAAACACTCAAACATATGGCTGAATAATATTTCACAAAGCAGGAAAGAATATCCAAAGGAAAAAGAAGAGTCTCTTCAGCAAATGGTACTGGGAAAACTGGACAGTGAGAAGTATGAACCTGGACTATGTTCTTAAACTTCTCTCTCTCTCTCTCTCTCTCTCTCTCTCTCTCTCTCTGTCACACACACACACACACACACACACACACACACACACCTCAAAATGGATGAAAGATCTAAATGTAAGACAGGAAACCATCAAAATCCTAGAGGAGAAAACAAGCAACCTACCTCTTTGATCCTGACCGCAACAACTTCTTGCTTGTCATTTCTCCAGAAGCAAGGGCAATAAAACCAAAATAAACTATTGGGACCTCAAGATAAAAAGCTTCTGCACAACAGAGGACACAATCAGGAAAACTAAAAGGAAACTTAATGGAATGGGAGAAGATATTTGCAGGTGACATATCAGATAAAGGGTTAGTATCCAAAATCTATCAAGAACTTATCACACTCAACACCCAAAAACCAAATAATCCAGAGAAGAAATGGGCAAAAGACATGAAGAGACACTTTAACAAACAGGACATCTAGATTGGTCACACGTGAAAAGATGCTCACCCTCATTCCTCATAAGTGAAATACACATCAAACCCACAATGAGATATCCCCTCACGCCTATCAGAATGGCTAAAATTAACACCTCAGGAAACGACAGATGTTGGCAAGGATGCAAAGGGAAAGTTTTTCAATGCTGGTGGGAATGCAAAATGGTGTAGCCACTCTGGAAAATAGTATGGAGATTCGTTACAAAAAACAAAGTAGAACTGTACTAGGACCCAGCAATTGCCCTACTAGGTATTTACACAAAGGATACATTAATGCTGACTCCAAGTGGCACATACACTCCAATGTTTATAGCAGCATTATCAACAATAGCTACATTATGCAAAGAGGCCAAATGACCATTGACGGATGAATGGATAAAGAAGATGTATATTCATACAATGGAATATTACACGGCGATCAAAAGGAGTGAAATCTTGCTATTTTCAACAACGCGGAGTGAACTGGACTTTATTATAAGTAAAATATGTCAGAGAAAGACACACATCATATTAAATTCCACAGATGAGAGAATTCATAACACCGAAGAACATAGTGAAAGGAAAGCAAAAATAAGATACAAACAGAGATGGAGTCAAATGATAAGACACCATTAAATAGAGGGAAGAAGCTCAGGGTTCCTGGAGGGTTACTGAATAGGGGTATGTGCTAAATGGGTGATGGGCATTAGAGACAGCACTTGGGATGAGTACTGGATATATTTTTGTAATTGACGGATCACTAAATTCTAATCCTGAAACTGTATTCCACTATAAGGTAACTAACTTGGGGTTAACTTTTAAAAAAGAAGAAATATTAAAAATAAGTAAAGAAATATACTACCAGTCAAAAGAAAAGAGTATATAAATCGGGCTCTTTTAGTGGAAATGAAAGACCAAAATTGTTACAGATAAGAAAGGATCAGAGAAAAATCAAGATACAATGGTAAAACACCTAGTAGGGCACTAAATATATACCTATCAATAATTACTCTAATGTAAATCGACTAAATGCTCCAATCAAAAGACATTGGATAGGGGGTCAGAATGGACAAAGAAAGAAAAGAAAAGAAAAGAAAAGAAAAGAAAAGAAAAGAAAAGAAACAAACAAACAAAACAAGGCCTATCTAGGTACTGCCTACAAAGCCTTATTTGGACTTAAGTCACCTGCAGATTTAAATGGAGGGAATGAAAAAACATTTTTCATGCCAACAATATCAAAAGAAACCCAGTACCAATATTTATATCGGGCAAAAAAACTTTAAAATCGAGACTGTAGTTTGGTACCCTTTAGGTCAATACCTAGTAGTAAAATTTCATGCACCCAGTATTTATAGCAGCTTTATCAACAGTAGCTAAATTATGGAGAGCTCAAGTATCCATCAAGTGATGAAGGTATAAAGAAGTTGTGGGGTCTGTGTATGTGTGTGTCTGTGTATTCATGTATATGCATGTGTGTGTGTTTGTATATGTATATACATATGTATATACAATCTAATATGTATATACATATGTATGTACAATCTAATATGTCTCAGCTTCAAAACGAATGAAATCCTGCCATTTCCAACGATGTGGATGGATCTAGAATGTGTTATGCTAAGTGAAATATGTCAATCAGAGAAAGACAAATATATGATTTCACTCATGTGGAATTGAAGAAACAAAACAGATGAAAACATGGGAAGGGGGCAGGAAAAGAGAAGAGTGGTAACATACTACATGTGTCTCTTAATGATAGAGAAAAAAAAGTGAAGGTTCATGGAGGGAGATGGGTCAGTTCTGGGCTAGATGGGGGACCTATATTAAGAAGAGCACTTGTTGTGATGAGCACTGGGTGTTGTATGTAAGGGATGAATCACTGAATTCTACTCACGAATCCGAGAATGCACTGTATGTCAACTAAGACTTAAATTTAAAAAATAAATAAAGCTGTAACAAGAGATGAAGACAAACACTATCTCATACTAAAGGGGACAACCAAACAAGAAGATCCAATGATTATAAATTTTGATGCCCCAACATGCAACCACCAAGTATATAAAACATTTAACAACAACCATAAAAGAACTCATTTATAATAATATAACGATATTAGAGGACTTTAACACAAAACTCACATCGATGGACAGAACCTGTAAATAGAAATTCAACAAGGAAACAATGGCTTTGAATGACACACTGGACCAGATGGGTTTAACAGATATATTCAGAACACTCCATACTAAAATGGCAGAGTACACATTCTTTTCAAGTGCACATGGGGCACTCTCCATAATTGATCACATTCTAGGTCACAAAACAGGCCTCAACAGGTACCCAAAGACAGAGATCAGACCAAGCATTTTTTCTGACCACAAAGCTAAGAAACTTGAAGTTAACCACACTCACACTCACACACACACACACACACACACACACACACACACACACAGGGGGGAAGGCAGCTTCTCTCTGGCGACTCAGGAGATGCCAAGTTGCTGCTAAGCTCCCAAGGTCTCCCCTGGGGCGGGCGGCAGAACCCGCTGGAAACACAGCTCTGCTCTCTGTCCTGAGACAGTGGTAGAGGCCCTGTGTCCTCTGGGAGCAGCAGCAGCCCTTCCTGCTCTGAAGTGCCCTGGGTCAGAAAAGCCGATGGTGCGCCCTCTGCTGGCCATCACTGCCTAGGCAGAGGAGCCCGCCCCTCCAGGTCTGTGGTGCTTGAGCTCTCTCTGCTGGATACCATGGGAATTCCTGCAATGTTGAAGGCCCTGGTCGCTCAGCTGAGGGACTGAAGGTGCTCTGGGCAACTCCGCCTGTTCTCCACAATGGGAAGGGTCTTAGTGACAGGGCCTGGGACACAAAGAAATCTTTTCCTTCTCCTTTTTTTTGAGTGAAGAATGAAACAGAATTTATTAACATAATGACATCATTTGTAATGTTTTAAGCAATGTCCACAGAAAAATAGACCGCCAATTTACACATGCTGAGCAAGTAATTGTGTTTACCACCAGAGTAGTTAGGTTAGATAAAGAATTGACACCTTTGAGAGGGAGATAACTGCTTCCAGCTATGGAACGAATGAGTCCTAGGGATACAAGAGACAGCCAATGGAATAGAGTCAATCCTGTAATAATATTGTTGCATGCTTTCACAGGATAGCTACACTTGTGCTGAAGTACAACATAATTTATAGACATATGGAATGACTACAATGTATGCCTAAAACTAATACAACAAATGTGTGAAGAATATTTCAATGAAAAGTTGACATCCTTTACGCTATCTTTAATTTATCTTTTTTTGCCAATGAACTATCATTCCTGGGGCGCTTGGGTGGCTTAGTCAGTTAAGCATCCGACTTCCCCTCAGGTCATGATCTTGCAGTCCATGAGATTGAGCCTTGCGTCAGGTTCTGTCCGGACAGCTCAGAGCCTGGAGCTTGCCCCAGATTCCGTGTCTCCTGCTCTCTCCCCCCTCCCTCCCTCAGGCTCTCTCCAAAAAAGAAAAACAGAAACATTATAAATTAAAAACAATCATTCCTAATTTAGAATCTGTGAAATTCCATTTATACTAGATTCTCTAACATCACCATCTTGATGTAGAGAGCTTATCTGAATAGTCACTAATAATATCTTTGAGGACACATATGTGGCAGGGTCAGAATGCAACTTACAGGGAGCTACACATCTGTTATGAATTTATTGTATGTATCCTTGGCTAACATTTCCAATGAAATGTGCTTTAGTGATACAGATGTATGAAATAATGTCCATCAGTCAATAGGTCAAATTCCTATAGGACCATTCATTATGCCTTCAATTACTAACTGCCATCTCTTCAAAATTAAAAGAAAGCTGGGACAAGAAAATGTCTTTGAATTTGATGTAAGACAAGACTATGGTGTTTTAAAAGGTTCACCTACCATCTGGCATCCTCAGTTTGGCAGTGGACAGGAGGATAAAAACCCACGATCTTGATGCACACCACTAGCTCCAGAGGGAGAATATGGACCTTCTTGTCAAATACTTTTTATCAATATCAGCAGTTCAACTCTGCCAGGTTCAGACTGCCGGCTCTGGGGGCAACACAATGCCTGATGCCTGGGTTCAGAACATGAGGAAGACCAGCTGGTAGGGAGCTGCGGGGAAATCCAACAGGGCCTGGGGAAGTGAGGGAGATGGGTCCGGCTTCCCTCCCCACAGGGCGGCTCTAGTGTTTACCTGCCAAAGAGCAGCACACTCTCCCTCAAGACATCCCTCCCCATGACAGAACATGAGGCTGTGCCCCCACAATTCCAGGAGAAATGAGGGATACCCATCTTTTCAAATGCAATAGCCTCTGCAAAGCTTGGCCCCAGGGATGTTGGAGTCTTGGAGTCATACAACACTGGTGCCCATGATACCTGCCGTTTCTGCCCCAGCACTCAGAGACACTTCATACATCCCCTCTCCCCTGGCCCATCTCACCCCATCCACATTCCTGGACCAGGTCTCTACTTTCTCCTTGTACTTCTTCTTTGTCTCTCTTTATCTCTAACCACATCACTCTCTATTTCTTCCTTTCACTCTCTAGGACTTGCCCAATTCCCCTATCACAAATTCAATGTCTCTCTCCCTGCCTGTCTCTTTCTCCACCTCTCCCCAGGCTTCAGGATATCTGCTTTCTGCATGGAGCCCTGTCCAGGAGCACAGGGCACTCCTGTCTCTCCCTCTCTCATGTCTTGTTTTGTCCCAGGCCCTGATCACAATGGAGGAGAATCCCCTGTACAGCAGCTGCTCATGTTGACATTTGCTAGAGCAATGCTGGCAGCATGTGGACAGCCAGACATTTACCCTTGGTGGCTAATCCATGACCCAAAAGCTTCTGGAGGGCTGGCTGCTTCCCTAAGCTGGGAGGAAAAAGGGGCTCAGAGGTTTCGGGGTGCCTGGGGCAAAGTGGATTGGCTTGGCCGATGTAGAAGGAGCCATATGCTTACCCACAACTCTCCTGGGTGGTGTCCAAGGAACCTATCTCAGACCATGGAGCTCTGCCCTCCCGATTCCTCAATAAGGCAACAGGGGAAGCTTTGTGGGACATCATGTGGGACTCACCACAAAAGCTGCGCCATTTGCCCCCTTGAGGCCACCTAGATTGGTGCTATTGGTGCTATTGGAAGCTGGTAAGGTGCACAAGGGCACAAGAGCTGAGTTAATGCAGGGCCTCCTTACCGGTCTCCTGAATCCATTACTCACCATCGGAAGAGACCCTTTCCTGGAGACAGATACCTGTCCTCCTCATCAGCACGAACCCCATCAACTAGCACGCACGCCATGTGGTCATGAGTATCTATCTACAGATATAACAACCATCACCAGATCTCCCTAAAGGATGTATCCAACTCCTCAGATGGAACTATAGGTCCCTTCCAGGCATTACAACCCCAAAGAATGATCTGTCTTCTTCCACCAATCCTGTACATGCTATGTGTTGGCTGACTGCATATACAGGAACCCCAAAGTGTACGCTTGATGGGGAACGAGTGTTATTTTCCTGGAAGCTGACGCTGACACAGAAACACAACTGTGACAAGTGTATTAGGGGACATTAGGAAGGACAAAGTGGAGTGGACAGGGTGGGCAGGGAAAGCATTCAGACCAAGGGGCAGATTAGACACCATCTCTAAATATATAATAACCATAGCTGGTTTGTAATGGTTCAGTGTTCTCTCCAAATTTCAAACGGATTGTCCTCTACGTCAAAGTGATTTTGACTTATTGCAAAGGGATCTTCTGTTCTCCTCTATGCATTTTGTCTTCTACAATACATCTGTGGCCTTGGATGAGCACATATTTGTGTGGCTGCATTTGTATGTCTACCTCAGATCTTAGATGTAGATGCCTGAATATACACATTCTCATACTTATCTTTTCCTTCTTTGTAAAGTAGGACCTGAATTTTAATGGAAAAAACACAGGGGTCGTTGTTGTATCTTTGGAAACAGGAATTGCCAATCTCCCAACCTCAGGCATTATACCCTTAGTTTCATGAAACTGAATGAACATCTGTTGATGATCTTCTGTGTGCAGATACATTCATTTCCACCCTGAGAAGGGTGAATTCACACTCATCCCATACATTTTACAAATTCCTTATGTGCTTAACCACCTCTTCATCGCACTGACATCAGAGACCAACATTGTTCCTGCTTCTCAGATTACAATGCTGAGGCTCTGAGATGGCCCCACTGAGAGCTGGCATTAGGGCTGAGACAGCAGGATCACAGGCAGTGCCTCTGGAAATTGTGAGGGAAGTTTCAGAGATGTACACCTTCATGCAGGGTCATGACAGTAGGTTCAGGGGTGCGGTGACAAGATTCCAGCAGGGGCGTTTCCTGGTCAACCCTGATTTCCCTGGTAAGAGTCTGATTCAGGCTGAAGGCCAAGGAAGCCACACAGCTAATCTACAACCTTTCATCACATTTAGTCTCACAGGGGCACACAAACTTAGGCAGACAAGCATCCCATAAGAACCAAGGAAAACTACAAATCTCCAGGGAATTCTTTCACAAGGATCCAGAATCTTCAGGAGAACCTCCAAGAGAAACAACAGTCTTTATTTAGATAATGAACTGGGTGCACTTTGGCCACAATGACATTTCAGAGATGATACCTGCATGGACTATCCTTGAACCCATACAGCAGCTCTGTGTGGATGCCGCTCTGCGCTCACTATCCCTGCCCAGGTTGTGGGCCCTGCCACAAATGGCCTCCAACTCGATCTCACTGAGTCCAACACCCTCCTCTCTGTACCATCTCAGCTCTCCCTTCTCATGCACAGTCTCCAATTCATTTCCATGAGTTTCATGTCTCCGTCTCTTGTACTTGAGGACCCATTACTGGAGCTGCCATTATTGTAGACCAGAAGCTCCATGTAATTTAACGCACGTGACTCTCTCCCCATTAGGACAGTTGAAGCCCCTGATGGTAAGGGTTTGCCTCATCTCTCACAGAGCCAGGGACATGGACTGTGTGCTGGGCACATCTGCAGAACTGATATGCCTGCTTTTCTATTAAAAGACTCTTTCCTTCTCCACAAATGATATATGCAGCCCAGCTCAGTAATGGAAATGACACAGCCCAACATATGTATGTCCTGAGAAACTTGAGGAATCTTAACAGTGTCCACATCCAGCAGCACCCTTGCATTACAAAGCGTGTGAGGCCATCTCTCCATCTTCTCAAAGACTCAACAACATAGAAGCTGAACATGCTGAACATGTCAACTCATACAGCTCAGTTTATCTCACAAATAGTCGAGGTGGAGGTGATGGGTACTGTCCCACCATCAAGGAGCTGGAAGCAGCCCATATGGCCCATGAACAGTGATAAATTGTATCTGTGCAGGGTGGACCTGGGAAAGAAGGAGGTCCTCTTGCATCCATAGGGACCTACAGAAGTGACAGGTGTGTTGGTATGACAGACAGAAGCAGAACGCCCACAGGAGCTGAAACACAATGAAGCAGGTGTCAGCACCTGGCCCCTTGTTCATTCATGGGTTCTAGTAGAACAGAGCATCAGTGTCAGAAAACTCTACCCTTCCATGAGGTCCCACATATATCCTGAAGGTACCAGATGCCACAAGGAAAAATGACTATCACCACACATCACTGCCCATGTTTAAAAATGCAGAAAGCCAAGGAGTCCTGTTCTAGAAGATTGATGGCAGTAATGCCAGTCTAATAAAGGAAAGTATTCCAGAGAGGCAGGCATCTGTGTCCAGGATCTCTCTGGTGTCCTCTTCCACCAGATCTGCAGACTTTTTCTTTGCACATTGAGAACAGACAGAACATGAAGGAATGAAAGAAATGACCAGAACCACACAGAGATCCAGGGCCGCCCCAAGGTCAAAGCTCTACCTGTGATCCCATGCCTGTCCTCACTCTGCTTCCCTCCCTTACAAACACATCTTCTGTGCAAGGCCACAAAGACCTCTGAGGAGATGGGGATTCCTGGAGTCCAGCATTGGGGCCTGGATATGAGTTTTCTGAGGGAGACACATTACCTGTGCATATTCATTGGTCTCAAGTATGTTTATCTTAATTCACAGGTAATTCAGATTTTAAATACAACATGAGTTGCAGAGCTATTTTGTGCCTTTGTAAAAGGGAGGTAGAAATTCTACGTAAAAGAATGAACACAAACATGTCTCAATTTCAGGTGAAAAACTCCCATAAGGTATCATGAGACAAAGTACCAATTACAACTGCTCCCGGGACACAAGAGAACCTACTCCTATAAACACAACTGGAGAACTCTATGAGGTATTGTCCTTGCAAGTAATCACTGATTCTCTGCAGTTCCACGTACATTTTTTATTACACATGCCACTTCTGAAAATTCAGAGTATTTCCACCTAGGGGACAACTGGAGAAATTCTCTATCGTACATTTGCCAACACAGAAGGACCAGTAATGAATTCTGAAATTTTTCTAAGAACCCTCAGCACTGCACAAAGCACACAATATAATGTTGGAAAGAGTTTTTATCAATTCCAGTCATGAGGCTCATAGCAGACATTCTGAACACATTCATGGCCTACACTTGAAAAGGAAAAAAAAAATGAAAATAATCAGGATAATCCCGTGTAAAGAAGGTGTGGAAGGAGTCAGACGCTCCAGAAGACTTGAGGGTGCAGTGAAGTGTCATCCTCCTCAAGTTATTTCCACAAACACTAAGTGAGAGCCAGGTGGTCCTCAGCCTCTATGCACTTGTGGTGTCCAGAGGCACTAGCTAACATGATGATGTTACATTGGAGAAGCCGGGAGGCTTGTGAGGACATAAATCAAACAGTAAAGACACCAGAAGACCAAAACAACAACAACAACAACAACAACAACAACAACAAAAAAAAAAACAACCCAAAAAACATACAAGGCCAGATAAAAGTTTCCAGAAAGTATTGCAACTGAAACTGGCAACAGAATTTACCTTGTCTTTTTCTGAATCCTTGGTAGAGACACAACTGATATTTCCCATTGGAGCTGCATCACGTCTTAGGTCTCATAAAGGATGGAGGCGGATGGAGGTTGCATAGACTGTGTGGAAGAAAAACAAACCATCCTGAACAGGTTTCATTATATTCAACTCATTCACACTCTCGGGTCCCTTACCAGGGACAGAGCGTTTTCCACGTGCCTCGGGTGACCCTTGAGGACAAGAGGGAGATCTGATCCTGTCCCTGGAGGAAGGCTTACAGGGCCCTGGTTCAGGTCTTTTTTAACTAATCAAGCAGCTGTGAACAGCTCAGGTCTCAACTCGCTAGAAAGTATGTTAGGGGTGTGTTTCATCCCTCAGAGAGCCCAGCACATGGTCTCTGTACAAGCTACATCCTAGGGAATGCTATGTCTGTCAGCACGTATAAGGCCTCTTTCCTTCTCTATCAGAGACATGTGTTGCCCAGCTCACTACGTGGAAATGACTGCCCATTTCATGCATGTCCTGAGAAACTTGAAGAACCTTACAACGTCCTCACTCAGGCTGACCTGAAAGCCCTGTGGTGCCATCAATGCATCTCCTCCAAACACATAACAAGTAGAAGACACAACGTGTTTTATAAGTCAACTCATACTAGTCATATCATCTTTCCACATGGTGGAGGAGGAAGGTGAGGTCCCAGAGGACCCCAGTTTGGAGAAGGTGGGAGTGGTCCATAGCCCATGGGTGGTGATAAATGTCAGCCCACGGGGTATGACATGGAGGGCACTTCTGGGAAAGGAGGAATATCCTGGAAACCACGTGGACCTGCAGGACAGAAATTAAACTTTTGAGATGTGTTAGGGTAAAAGGTGAAAAATTCAACCCCAACCCCAACACTAACATACCTGAACCCCAATGAAGCCGAATGGCACCTGTCTCCTTCCTCTCCACCTGGTTTCAACAGGGCAGCATCAGTGCTTCTAAACTCCACCCTTCCCACTGGGTCCCACCTAGAATTTCTAAGAGTTGGAGGAGGCAAAGCAGTGCATTGCTGGCAGCATGGTACTAGCTGTGTCTGCAAATGTGGGGAAGGAAGTGGCTAGTCTTCAAGAATCAGAGGGATAATTCCAGACTACTAAAGAAAGTCTGTTCCACACACACACAGTCTTCTATGTCCAGGACTACTTTCCACCCAGCCCTTCACCACCTCAACAGCTCCGTCTTGGCATAGTAAGAGCGGAAACGATGAGGAAGAATTTTGTTTCCATACTATTCATTTACATCTTTAATCCATTTCAAGTTAATTCTTGGAGTGGTATAACATAAGGTGCTAAACTTTATTCTTATGCACGTGTATATCCAATTTTCCCAGCCCCAGTTATTCAAGAGAATACCCTTCTCCACTATGTATTCTTGACTCCCTTGTCAAATACTAGTTGACTGTTCGTGCAAGGGTTTAGTTTGGGCTCTCAATTTCCGTTCCATTGTCTTGTGTGTGTGCTTATGCCAGTGACATAACTGATTTCTTTGTATTAGAATGCAGCTAGAAATCGAGAAGTGTGATGCCTCCCATTTTGTTCTTTCTTGCGTTGGCTACTTGGGGTCTTTTTGTGGTTCCAAATACATTTTAGGATATGTTTTTCTAATGGCATAAAAATTGCATTGGAGTCTTGATAAAGATTGCACTGAATCTCTAGATGGCTTTGGGTAATATGGACATTGTATCTATATTAATTCCTCTGAAAGACAGACGTGGGATGGCTTTTCACTGACTTGTGTGTTCTCCTGTTTCTTTCATCCAAATTGAATTTCTTCCGTTTCAGTACATGGGTGTTATAGTTTTCTGTAGAGAGATCTTTCACTTCCTTGGCTAAATTTATTCCTATACAGTTTATTGTTTTTGATGCTATTGTAAATGGATTGTTTTCTTTTCTTCTTAGATAATTTGGTTAGTGTATAGGAAAGCTACAGGATGTGATATAGTGACTTTCTAGTTTGGAACTTTAATGTATTTCTTGATATTAACAAGTTCTTTTACACTGAACTTTATTTCATTCTTTTACCTTTTTAAAAAATCATGTTATTTGGGAATAGCTGATACAGTATGTTACATTAGTTTCAGATGAACAAGAGAGTGAGTGGACAAGTGTATACATTCTGATACACTAACACAGGTGTAGCTACAATCTGTCACCATGCATCACTATTCCAGTACCATTCTCAATGTTCCCTATGCTATATCCTCTATCTATAATTTATTATTCCATAACCAGAAGGCTGAATCACCCAACCCCTTCACATATCTAGGGCATCCTTGTCTTGTTCCTGATCTTAGAGGACAATCTTTCACAATTTCACTATAGAGTATGATGTTAGATATGGGCTTCACATACATGGCCTTTCTTATGTTGAGATATGTTCCCTCTACGGGGAATTTTTAAAGAGTTTTTTAGCACAAATGGATACCAAATTTTCTCAGAACTTTTTTGTGTATCTATTGACATAGTCACAGCAGTTTTCTTTTTAATTTTTAAAATGTATGGGGTGCCTGGGTGGCTCAGTTGGTTGAGCGTCTGACTTGATTCACGTCATGATCTCACGGTCTATGGGTTTGAGCCCCGCATCAGGCTCTGTGCTGACAGCTCAGAGCCTGGAGCCTGCTTCGATTCTGTGTCTCACACTCTCACTACCCCTCCCCTGATCATGCTCGCTCGCTCTCTCTCTCTCTCTCTCTTTCTCTCTGTCTCTTTCTCTCTCTCTGTCAAAAATAAATAAACATTAAGAAAAATTTAAAAAATGTATTTATTTTGTTAACTTTAAATTTATTTATGTATTTCTTTAGTATGTATTTTTTCCATGTTTTTATTTAAATTCTAGTTGGTTAACATACAGTGTAATGTTAGTTTCAGGAGTACAATGTAGTCATCCATCACTTACATACAACATCCAGTGTTCCTCACTACTAGCGCCCTCCTTAGCCAATCACCCATTTAACCCATCCCCCTGCCCACCTCCCTTCTAGTAATCCTCCGTTTGCTATTTATAGTTGAGTCTGGTTTCTGGACGATTTTTCTTTCATTCAATTATGTGAGGGGTCATATTTATTGATTTTCATTTCTGAAACATCCTTCCTTTACAGGGAAAAACCCTACATCGCAGTCAATGATCCTTTTTATGTGATGGTTAATTTGGTTTGCCTGTATATCACTGGGAATTATTCATCTATAGTCATCATGGGAATACTGGCCTATAGTTTTCTGTTCAGGTAGTATCCTTTTCTGGCTTCCTACCAGGGTAATTCCAGTCTCATGAAATGAGTTTATGGTGTTCATTCCTTTTGAATCAGTGAGAGGACTGCTGTTATTTCTTCTACAAACGTTTGGTCACATTCACCAGTGAATCTACCTGGTCCTGGGCTTTTCTTCCCTGAGAGAATTTCGATTACTGATTCAATTTACTTACTTTGGTTATCTTATTGTATTGATGCAGTCTTCCTTTAATGGGTCTGTGCAAAGCTTCTATTTCTTCCTGATACAGTCTTGGTAGGTTGTGTGTTTCTAAGAACCTATCCATTTCTTCTATGTAGGCGGTTTGCTGGCATCTAATTTAGCCATGGTCGCCTCTTTGTCTCCTTTATGTTTCTTTGGTATCAGGTGTAATGTCTGCCCTTTTATTTATAATTATTTTGAGTTGGGTCCTCTCTGTCTTAGCATAGTCTATGTATAATCTTGAAATTTTTGTTTCACTCTTCAGAAAACCCACTGTTGACCTTCTTCATATTTTCTATTGATTTCATGGTCTCAGTTTCATTGGTTTCCACTCTCATATGCATTACTTCCTCCCTTTTGAGAACATTGGACATAGGTAGATTGTTGTTTTTTTCTAGTTCTTTTAAATTAAAGGTAGGTTGTTCATTTGAATCCCAAATCTACCCTCCACACATGCAAAACCAGTGACTCATCAGAGAACCTTCAATAGGTCTCTTCTGCCCTATTTCTCATTCTCCAAACTCTGAGAAATGGAACCAGAAAATTTATTTGAAGACACAATAGATGAAAACGTCCTTAATGTGGGGAATGAAACAGATCCAGAAGTAGGAGGCACAAAGAACCCCCAAAATATTCAACAGAAGCAGATCCACATCAAGTCATATAGGAATTAAAATGCAAAATGTCGTGATAAAGAAACAATTTAATAGCAGAAAAACCAAAAGATGACAATTACCTACAAGAGAAGCCCCATAAGGTTATCACTGGATGTTTTTCAGAAGAAACTTTGAAACCGTAAGTGAGCAGCACAGTATGGTACAGGTGCTGAATGGATAACATCTGCATCCAGAGAGTCTATCCACAACACTATCATTCAGATGGAAGGAGAGATGAAGAGGTTCCCAAATAAATACTCGGCGAGTTCACAACCAACAAACCACCCCTGAAAGAAATGTTAAAGCGGACACTTTAAGTGGAAAAGAAACACCTAAAGTGACACTATTAACGTGCGAAACGCAAAAGCAATAAAAATGAGTACATCTATAAAACATCAGCCAAAGTATTCGCGATATGAAAGGTTTTGAAATATGACACTACATATCTACAACACGGGGAGGAGAGGAGTAAAGAACTGGTTCAAACTTAAACAACTATCAACTAAATATAGACTTCTATATGCACAAGTGGTTAGGTACAAACCTAATAATGACCACAAATCAAACACCACCAATACATATGCAGACTATAAAGACAAGCAATTTCAACTGTGGTACTAAAGAAACCCAGCAAACCATAAAAAAGAGAAAGAGAAGAAAGGATCAGAAAGATTCAGAAACAACAATCATCAAGTAATAAAAGGACAAGTATATGTCTATCAGTAACTTTGAAAGGAAACAGGATAAATGCTCAAATCAAAGGCACAGGGTGACAGATAGGGGCGCCTGGATGGCTCAATCACTTGAGATTTCAACTCTTGACTTTGGATCAGGCTATGATGCCAGGGTCATCGGAATGAGACCTAATTGAGCTCTGCACTGAGCAAGGAACTTACTTAAGATACATACTGAGTCTCATTCTCTCTCTTGCTCTCTGTCTTCCCCCATTTCCCCCAACCAGCCCTCCCATACCCGAGCTCTCTCTCCTCATAAAAAAAGGCACTGGGTGAGAGAATGAATGAAATATAGGACCTATCTATTCTCTACCTACAAGAGAGTAATTACAGAAGTAAATTATCAAAAGAAACAGCAGTAGCCATACCTATATCAAATACATTTAAAAATAAAACTCTGAGAGAAAGAAGGAAATATAATGAAAAAAGGTATAATCCAACAAAAGATACAACAATTGTAAACACATATGTGCTCAATCTGAGAGAATCCAATACACAAAACACTGAAAACCTAAAGTAAATAATTGATACTCATACAATCATAGAAGAGCAAAGACATCACCGCAAAGACATCAAGGGAGATATCATTCCATCAGAAAATACACATTTGTATATTTTCTAATAACAGCATGCACATGGGTTCCAGAATTGATGAAGAAATACTCGACATGGAACGTGGAATATCACCATGTCATTTCCAAAGCGAGACGGCAGCTGCACTGGAGGATACCTGTCGCCTACAGTAAGGGTGGCACATACATATGTCTAGCCTTGGAAACCACAGAATAATCTTGACCGGCACACACCCTTGTGACTCCACTCAGCCCTTTGGAGATACACCTGCTATGCTCTGGGGTAACAACCCAGAGCCTCCAGGGAGCTAACCCTAAACCTAATGGTAGCCCTAACTAGAACACTCACCCTACACCTAACCCTATATATCACACTAACTTTACAACACATCCATGTCAGAGCATGTGCCCTCATTTCAGCCTTCCATGGAATTCAAAACACTGATGTCGCTTCGACCCTGGCGACTTCCCTGGACCGAACTATAAACCTCTGACAACACCACGTGGCTGGGGTCCAGAAGCAGTAAAGGGTCACTCGGAAAGGAATGTGGAACCTCACCATGACATTTCCAGGCCTGACTGCAGCTGCCCGAGAGGATTCCTGAGGCTTACCCTACAGGGGGCCATAGATTTGTGTGAAATAGGAAGCCACAGACTGGTCTTGATCGGCACCCTCCTGTACCCTCAACTCACACCATAACCCCACCACAAAAGGGGACCCTCTACAAAACTAAAGGGGGCCTAGAACCCTACCCTACACTTGAGCATCCCTGTGTCATAGGCCCTGACTTCAGCCCTCGAGGGATATCACAAGACCGGAGTCGCTTCGGGCTTGGCGACATCCCTGGACCGAACAATAACCCTAGCTAAAGCACTCTCCCCATGGGGACCCAATTCCAACGTCTAACAACACCACGTGCCTGGGGTCCAGAAGCGGTGCAGGCTCACAAGGCATGGAACCTGGAAGCTCAGCATGTCGTTTCCCAAGCCGGGCTGCAGCTGACCCAGAGGATTCCGGAGGCCTCCTCGACCAGGGGCCCATTGACGTGTGTGACCTTGGCAGCCAAAGACTGATACTGACCTGCACGCTCCCTTGTGCCCTCAACACAGCCCTTCGGGGAGACCACTGCCCTACTGTGGGTTCAGCACCTGGAGTCTCCTGGGACCTAAACCTAACCTTACCCAAAACCAGGACCCTGCATTGAAAACTATGCCAGCCTCGAACCCTAACCCTACACTTGAGCTGCCCCATTGCATGGGCCCTCACTTCAGGCCTCGAGGAAGAATATGAGACCGGAGTCGCTTCGGCCCTGGCGACGTCCCTGGACCGAACCCTAACCCTAGCTAAGGCTCTCTCCTCATGGGGACCCAATTCCAAGGTCGGACAGCATCACGCGCCTGCGGTCCAGAAGCGGTGCAGGCTGACTCGCCAAGGAACCTGGAAGCTCACCATGTCGTTTCCCAGGCCCGGCTGCAGCTCCCGAGAGGATTCCGGAGGCCTCCTCGACCAGGGGCTTATCGACGTGTGTGGCCTTGGCAGCCAAAGACTGATCCTGACCGGTAGTCTCCCTTGTGCCCTCAAGTCAGTCCTTCAGGGAGACCACTGGTCTGCTAAGGGTTCGGCGCATGTAGACTCCTGAAAACTAACCCAAACCCTAACCCTACCTCAAACCGGTTGCCTCCACTGAAAACTAAGCCGGCCTTGTAACCGAACCCTAAACTTGAGATGCCCCATCTCATGGGCCCTCACTTCAGCCCTCAATGGACATAACGAGAGCGTAGTCGCTTCGGGCTGGTGACGTCCCTTGACCAAACCCTAACCCTAGCTGAGGATCTCTCCCCATGGGGACCCAATACCAACGTCTGACAAAACCACGTGCCTGGGGTACACAATCGGTGCAGACTCACTCGGCATGGAACCTGGAAGTTCACCATGTCGTTTCCCAGGCTCGGCTGAATACGCCCGAGATGTTTCCAAAGGCCTCCCCGACCAGGGCCTGTCGATGTGTGTGGCCTTGTCAGCCAAAGACTGAATCTGACCGGCACCCTCACTTGTGCCCTTAACTCAGCCCTTCGGGGAGACCACAGCCCTGCTCTAGGTTCGGCGCCTGGAACCTACTGGGACATATCCCTAACCCTAAAACTACCTGGATCAGGGAACATCCAATGAAACTTAAGTGGGCCTCTAACCCTAACCCTACACTTCTGTCACCTGGTCGCACGGGCCCTCACTTCAGCACTCGAGGTAGGTCACGAGATCGGAGTCTTTTTGGCACTGGCGACGTCCCTGGACCGAACCCTAAATCTAGCTAGCCACTCTCCCCATGTGGACCCAATACCAAAGTCTAAAAACACCACGGGCCTAGGGGACACAAGAGGTGCAGGCTCACTCAGCATGGAACCTGGAAGCTCACCATGTCTTTTCCAAGGCCAGGCTGCAGCTGCGCGAGAGGATTCTGGAGGTGTCCTCGACTAGGAGCCCATCAACGTGTGTGGCCTTGACAGACAATGACTGAACCTAACCGGCAAACTCATTTATGCCCTCAACTCACCCCTTCGGGGAGACCACAGCCCTGCTGTAGGTTCGGCACCTGGAGCCTCTTGGGACCTAACCCTAAACCTAACACGACCCTTAACTGGGAGCGTCCACCAAAACGTAAGGCTGCCTTGAAACCTAACCCTGTACTTGAGCTGCCTTCTCACATGGGCTTTCACGTCAGCCCTGGAGTGAGATCACAAGACCTGAGTCGCTTCGGCATGGAGATGTCCCTTGACCGAACTCTGATCCTAGCTAAGGCTCTCTCCCCATGGGGATCCAATTCCAACCTCTGAACAAACCACGCGTCTGGGGTCCAGAAGCAGTGCAGGCTCACATGGCATGGAACGTGGAAGCTCAGCATGTCATTTCCCAGGCCGGGCTGCAGCTGCCCCAGAGGATTCCAGAAGCCTCCTCGACCAGGGGCCCATCAACGTGCGTGGCCTTGGCAGACAAAGACTGATCCTGGGTGGCACCATCCCTTGCCCACAATTATACCCTTCAGGGAGACCACTGCCCTCCTGTGGGTTCGGCGCCTGGAGACTCCTGGGACCTAACACTAACCGTAATCCTAGCCCGAACCGGGACACTCCACCGAAACCTAAGCCTGCCTCGATCCTAACCCTGCACTTGAGCTGCCTTGTCCCATCGTCTCTCAATTCAGCCCTGGAGGGAAATCATGAGACCGGAGTCGCATCAGCCCTGGCAACGTCCCTGAACCGTATCTTAAACTTACCTAAGACGTTCTCTCCAAGGGGACCCAATTCTTCCATTTGACAACACCACGTGCCTGGGGTACAGAAGCGGAGCAGGCTCAAAAGGCATGGAACATGGAAGCTCACCATGTCGTTTCCCAGGCCGGCTGCAGCTGCCCAAAAGGATTCCAGAGCCCTCCTCGACCTCGGGCGGAACAACATATGTGGCCTTGGCAGCCAAAGACGGATCCTGACCAGCACTGTCCCAGGTGCCCTCAACTCAGCCCTTCGGGGAGACCACAACCCTGCTGTGGATTCAGCGCCTGGAACCTCCTGGGACCTAACCCTAACCCGAAACCTAAGCCTGCCTCGATCCCTAACCCTGCAATTGACCGCCTTCTGGCATGGGCCCTCAATTCACCCTCGAGGGAGATCATGAGACCGCAGTCTCTTCGGCCGTGCCAGTCCCTGGAACAAACTCTAACCCTAGCTAACACTCAGTCCCCATGGGGACCCAATCGCAATGTCTGAAAACACCACACGCCTGGGGTCCAGAAGTGGTGCAGGCTCACGCGGAATAGAACCTGGATGCTCACCATGTTGTTTCCCAGGCCTGGTTGCAGCTGCCCAATAGGATTCCTGGGGCTCCTCGATCAGGGGCCGATCGACGTGTGGGGCCTTGGCAGCCAAAGACGGATCCTGACCGGCACAGTCCCTTGTGCCCTGAACTCAGCCCTTTGCAGAGACCACGACCCTGCTGTGGGTTTGGCGCCTGGAGCTCCTAGGAGCTAACCCTACCCCTAATACTACCCCGAACCGTTACCCTACACTGAAAACTAAGCCTGCCTCAATCCCTAACCCTACAATACAGCCGCCTTCTGGCATGGGCCCTCCCTTCATAACTCGAGGGAGATAACGAGACTGGAGTCGCTTCTGCCCACGCGACGTCCCTGGACCGAACCCTAACTGTAGCTGACGCTCTCCCCCATGGGGACGAATTCCAACGTGTTAAACACCACGCGCCTGAGGTCCAGAAGCAGTGCAGGCTGACTCGGCATGGACCCTGGAAGCTCACCATGTCGTCTCCCAGGCCCGGCTGCACCTAGCCGAAAGGATTCCGGAAGCCTCCTCGACCACGGCAGGAACAACATGTGTGGCCTTGACATCCAAAGAGGGATCCTGACTGGCACCGTCCCTTGTGCCCTCACCTCAGCCCTTCTCGGAGACCACTGCCCTGCTGTGGGTTCGGTGCATGGAGCCTCCAGGTACCCACCCTAACCCTAACCCTAACCCTAACCCGATCCGTGAACTTCCACCGAAACCTAAGCCTGCCTCGATCCCTAATCCTGCATATGAGCCGCCTTCTGGCATGGGCCCTCACTTCAGCCCTCTAGGGAGATCACGAGACCGGAGTCGCTTCAGTACTGGCGACGTCCCTGGACCGAATCCTAAACCTAACTAAGGCTCTCTCCTAATGGGGACCGAATTCCAAGGTCTGAAAGCATCACGCGCCTGGGGTCCAGAAGCGGTGCAGGCTGACTCGGCAAGGAACCTGGAAGCTCATCATGTCGTTTCCAAGGCCCGGCTTCAGCTCCCAAGAGGATTCCGGAGGCCTCCTCGACCAGGGGCTTATCGGCGTTAGTGGCCTTGGCAGCCAAAGAGGGATCCTGACCGGTACCGTTTCTTGTACCCTCACCTCAGCCCTTCGGGGAGACCACTGCCCTGCTGTGGATTGGGCGCCGGGAGCCTTCAGGTACGCAACCCTAACCCTAACCCTACCCCGATCCGGGACCCTCCACCAAAACCTAAGCCTGCCTCGATCCCGAATCCTGCATTTCAGCCGCCTTCTGGTATGGGCCCTCACTTCAGCCCTTGAGGGAGGTCACGAGACCGGAGTCCCTTCAGCCCTGGCGATGGCCCTGGACCGAACCCTAACCCTAGCTAAGGCTCTCTCCTCATGGGGACCCAATTCCAAGGTCTGACACCATCAAGCGCCTGGGGTCCAGAAGCGGTACAGGCTGACTCGGCACAGAAACTGGAAGCTCACCATGTTGTTTCCCAGGCGCGGCTGCAGCTCCTGAGAGGATTCTGGAGGACTCCTCGAACAGAGGCATATCAAGATATGTGGCCTTGGCAGCCAAAGTCGGATCCTGACCGACACCATCCCTTGTGCCCTCAACTCAACCCTTCGTGGAGACCACGACCCTGCTGTGGCTTTGGTGCCTGGGGCTCCTGGGAGTTAACCCTAACCCTAACCCTACCCCGAACTGGGACCCTACACTGAAACCTAACCCTGCCTCGATCCCTAACCCTGCAATTGAGCACCCTTCTGGCATGGGCCCTACTTCAGCCCTCAAAGGAGATCACGAGACTGGAGTCGCTTCGGCCCTGGCCACGTCCCTGGACCAAACCCTAACCCTAGCTGAGGCTCTCTACCCATGGGGACCCAATTCCAACGTCTGAGAACACCACGCATCTGGGGCCCTGAAGCGGTGCAGGCTTTCTCGGCATGGCACCTGGAAGCTCACCATGTGGTTTCCCAGGCCTGGCTGCAGCTGCCCGATAGGATTCCGGAAGCCTCCTCCACCACGGGAGGAACAACATGTGTGGCCTTGGCAGCCAAAGAGGGATCCTGACCGGCACCATCCCTTGTGCCCTCACCTCAGACCTTCGGGGTGACCACTGCCCTGCTGTGGTTTCGGCACCTGGATCCTCCTGGGAACTAACACTAACCCTAACCTACCCCAAACCTGGACCCTCCCCCGAAACCTAAGCCTGCCTCGATTCCTATCCCTGCAATTGAACCGCCTTCTGGCATGGGCCCTGTCTTCATCCCTCCAGGGGGATCACGAGGCTGGAGTCGCTATGGACCTGGCGACATCCCTTTACCTAACCCTAACCCTAGCTATGGCTCTTTCCCCATGGGGACCCAATTTTAACGTCTGACAACACCATGCGCCTGGGGTCCAGAAGCAGTGCAATCTGACTCAGCATGGAACCTGGAAGCTCACCATGTCGTTTCCCAGGCCCGGCTGCAGCTGCCCGAGTGGATTTTGTAGGCCTCCTCTACCAGGGGCCCAATCACGTGTGTGGCCTTGGGAGACCAAGACGGATCCTGACGGGCACCCTCCCTTGTGTCCTCAACCTAGCCCTTCAGGGAGACGGCTGTATTTCTGTGGGTTCGTCGTCTGGAGCTCCTGGGATCTAAACTTCACCCTAAACCTACCCTCTGTCAGAACCCTCCACTGATATCTCATCCATCCTCAAAACCTAACCCTCTACTTGAGCCGCCCATCGCATGGGCCCTCATTTCAGGCCTTGAGAGAGATTACGCGATCAGCATGGCTTCGGCCCTGGCGATGTCCCTGGACCAAACCCTAATCCTAGCTAATGCTCTCTCCCCCTGGGGACCCAATCCCTACGTCTGACAACACCATACGCCTTGTGACCTGAAGGGTTGCATGGTCATTTGGTATGGTATCTGGAAGCTCACCATATCGTTTCCCATGCCTGTTGCATCTGCCAGAGAGGATTCCTGAGTCTTCCCCGACCAGGGCTCATAGAGTTGTGTGGCCTTGGAAGAACAGATTCTGACCCTGCCCGGCACTCTCCCTTGTGCCCTGAACTCAGTCCTTCAGGGAGACCGCTGAAGTGTTCTGGCTTCAGCACCTGGGGCGTCCTGGGACGTAACCCCAAACCTACCCTTAACCAGACTCTCCTTCGAATCCTAAGCCGGCCTTGAACCCTATCCCTTCATTTTAACCTCACCTTCACATGAGCCCTCACTTCATCTCTCGAGGGAGATCTCGAGACTGGAGTCACTTCGATCCTGGCTACGTCCCTGGTCCAAACACTAACCGTAGCTAAGACTCTCTCCCCTTGTGGACCCAATACCAAGGTCTGGCAAAGTACGCGCCTAGGGTTCCAGAAGCGGCACAGTGTCCCTCGGCATGGTGCCTGGAACCTCACAATGTCATTCTGCAGGCCCGGCTGCAGTTGTCTGAGAGAATTCCTGAGGCCTACTGGACCAGTGTCCCATAGATTTGCGTGGCCAGGAAGCCAAAGACTGAACCTTCCCGGCCCTCTCCCCTGTGCCCTCAACTTAGCCCATTCGGGTGACCACTGCCCTGCTGTGGGCTCAGTACCTGGGGCCTCTTGGGTCCTAACCCAAACCCTACCCCTAACCGGAAACCTCAACCGAATCCTAACCCGATCTTGAAACCTATTCAAACAATTGACCCCCGCTGTCTCCTGGTCCCTTACTTCATTCCTCTAGGGAGATCACAAGACTGGAGTTGCTTTGGCCCTGGCAACGTCCTGGACCGAACCCTAAGCCTAGTTCAGACTCTCTCCCAATGGGGATGTAAGCAACAAACTATAAATCGTCTATGAGAAAAATTGAAGAAACCCAAAGAAATGGAAAACATTCCATACTCATATATTAGAAGAACAAACATTGTTAAGATGTCAATACTACCAAAGCAGTCGACACACTCAATGCAATCCCTATCAAAATAACACGAGCTTTCTCCACAGAGCTAGAACAAACAACCCTATAATGTGTAAGGATCCAGAAAAGATACCAAAAGCCAAAGTCATGTTGAAAAAGAAAACCAAGGTGGAAACATGACTATTTTGGATTTATGGTGTATTAGAAAGCTGCATTCATCAAGACAGTATGTATAGGCACAGAAACGGAGACAGACGTCAATGGAACAGAATATGGAACCCAGAAATATACCCTCAAACATAAGGTGAGTAATCTTTGTTAACACAGAAATAATATAGAATGGAATCAGAGTCTCTTCAGCAAATGGTACTCGGAATACTGGACAGTGAGAATGATGAACCTGGACACTGTCCTTAAACGACACACACACACACACACACACACACACACACACACACACACCTCAAAATGGATGAATTATCTAAATGTAAGTCAGGAACATTCAAAATCCTAGAGGAGATAACAGGCAATGTACCTCCTTGATCCTGGCCGCAGCAACTTCTCGCTTGTCATGTCTCCAGAAGCAAGAGCAATAAAAACCACAATGAACTATTGGGTCCTGAAGATAAAAAGCTTCTGCACAGCAGGGGACAAAATCAGCCAAACTAAAAGGCAACTGAATGAAATGGGAGAAGATATTTGCAGGTGACATATCAGATAAAGGGTTAGTATCCAAAATCTATAAAAAAAGTGATCACACTCAACACCCAGAAACCAAATAATCCCGTGAAGAAATGGGCAAAAGACATGAAGAGACACTTTAAGAAAGATGACATCCGGATTGGTCACACATGAAAAGATGCTCAATCTCACTGGTCATCACTGAAATACAAATGAAACCCACAATGAGATATCCCCTCACACCTATCAGAATGGCTAAAATTAACATCTCCGGAAACGACAGATGTTGGCAAGGATGCAGGGAAAGGGAACCCTTTTGCAATGCTGGTGCGAATGCAAAGTGCTGTAGCCATTCTGGACAATAGTATGGAGATTCGTCACAAACACAAAAAATAGAACTACACTAGGACCCAGCCATTGCACTACTACGTATTTATCCAAAAGATACACTAACGCTGACTCGAAGTGGCACGTGTACTCCAATATTTCTAGCAGCATTCTCAACAATAGCTAAGTTATGCAAAGAGCCCAAATGACCACTGACAGATGAATGGATAAAGAAGATATGGTATATTCATACAATGGACTATGACTCTGCGATCAAAAAGAATGAAATCTCGCTCTTTGCAACAACGGGGATGGAACCAGACTTTCTTAAGCTAAGCAAAATATGTCAGAGAACGACACACATCCTATGATTTCTCTCATCTGTCGAATTTAATGAAACTGATGAACATAGTGCGAGGAAAGCAAAAATAAGATACACACAGAGAGGGAGTCAAATGATAAGAGACTGTTAAATAGAGGGAAGAATCTCAGGGTTCCTGGAGGATTACTGAATAGGAGTATGGGCTAAATGGGTGATGGGCATTAGGGGTGGACCTTGGGATGAGTATTGGGTATATTTTGTACTTGATGGATCACTAAATTCTACTGCTGAAACTGTATTCCTCTATAAGGTAACTAACTTGGGCCTAAATTTTAAAAAGAAGAAATATTAAAAATAAGCAAAGAAATGTACCACCAGTCAAACGAAAAGAATATTTAAGTCGGGCTCTTGAGTGGAAAGGAAAGACTAAAAGTGTCACAGACATGAAAGGATCAGAGAAAACATCAAGAAACAATGAAAAAACAACTAGTAGAATGGGACTAAATGTATACTTATCAATAATCACTCTGAGTATAAATGGACTAAATGCTCCAATTCAAAGCCATTGGATAGGGCGTCAGAAAGGACAGAACAGACAAAGAAACAAGCAAACAAAAAACAATGTCTATCTAGATGCTGCCTACAAACCCTTATTCGGACTTAAGTCTCCTGCAGATTTGTTATTTTTAAAAATTTTTTTTAATGTTTATTTATTTTTGAGACAGAGAGAGACAGAGCATGAATGGGGGAGGGTCAGAGAGAGGGAGAACAGAATCTGAAACAGGCTCCAGGATCTGAGCTGTCAACACAGAGCCCGACGCGGGGCTCGACCTCAGGGACTGCGAGATCATGACCTGAGCCGAAGTCGGCCCCTTAACCGACTGAGCCACCCAGGCGCCCCAAGTCTCCTGCAGATTTGAAGTGAGGGAATGAAGAAATATTTATCATGCCAATAATGTCAAAAGAAAGACAGTAGCAATACTTATATCAGGCAAAATATACTTTAAAACCGAGACTCTATTTTGGTACCCTTTGGGTAAATACCTAAGAGTGACATTGCATGAACCCAATATTTATAGCAGAATTATCAACAGTAGCCCAACTATGGGGAAAGCCTAAGTATCCATCAACTGATGAAGGTGTAAAGAAGTTGTGGTGTATGTACGTATATGTATGTATATGCATATGGACATATGTGTATGTTCATATATACATACATATGTATATACAATGAAATATAACTCAGCTTCAAGAAGAATGAAATCTTGCCATTTGCAACGATGTGGAAGGAGCTCGAATGTATTATGCTACGTGAAATACGTCAATCAGAGAAAGACACATATATGATTTCACTCATGTGGAAGTTAAGAAACAAAACACATGAAAACTAAGGAAGGAGCCAGGAAAAGAGAAGCGTGGTAACAAACGACATGAGTCTCTTAGAGAAAAAAAAAGTGAAAGTTGATGGAGGGAGATGGGTCAGCGCTGGGCTAGATGGAGGACGAGTATTAAGGAGAGCACTTGTTGTGATGAGCACTGGGTGTTCTATGTAAAGGATGAATCACCGAATTCTACTCCTAAACCCGAGAATGCACTGTATGTCAACTAAGACTTAAATTAAAATACATACATACATACATACATACAGCTATAACAAGAGATGAAGACAGACACGATCTGATACTAAAGGGGACAGCCAAACAAGAAGATCCAATGATTGTAAATTTCGGTGCACCCAACATGCGATCACCAAGTATACAAAACATTTAGCAACAACCGTAAAGGAACTCATTTATAATAATATGATGATAGTAGAGGACTTTAATACATCACTCACATCAATGGACAGAACCTATAAACAGAACGTCAACAAGGAAACAATGGCTTTGAATGACACACTGGGCCAGAAGGGTTCAACAGATATATTCAGAACACTCCATACTAAAATGGCAGAGTACACATTCTTTTCAAGCATACCTGGGGCGTTCTACAGAATTGATCACATTCTAGGTCACAAATCGGGCCTCAAGAGGTACCCAACGACAGAGATCAGACCAAGCATCTTTTCTAACCACAAAGCTAGGAACCTTGAAGTCAACCACAAAAAGAGGGCGGGGGGGGGGGTGGGGGGGTGGGAAGGCCACAAATAAAGGGAGGTTAAGTAACATGCTACTAAATGAATGGGTCAAACAGGAAATCAATGAGAAAATACACTGAAACAAATGAAAATGAAAATACACTGGTAAAACCCTTTGGAATGCGGCAAAAGAAGTCTATGATGGAAGTATATAGCAATACAAGCCTACCTTAAAGAGCAAGAAAAATCTCAAAGAATCCTAACTTACACCTAAAGGAATGAGAAAAAGAGCAGCAGAAGGAAGGAAATAATAGAATTTAGGGCAGAAATAAGGAATATAGAAACCAAAAAGACACTAGACCAAATCAATGAAAGCAGGGGCTGGTTCATTGAAAGCAGTAATCAACTTGAAAACCTCCTAGGCAGACTCTTCACAAAGAAGACAGAAAGGACCCAAATAAATGAAATCACAAATAAGAAAGGAGAAATGACAGTCAACACCACAAAAATACAATTAGAAGATAATATTATGAACAACTATAGGCAACAAATTGGACACTCTGAGAAAAATGGACAACTTCCTAGAAACACACACACTACCAAAACTGAAACAGGAAGATACCTAAAACCTGAAAACAGGCAGATACCCCATCAGTAATTAAAAAAATCTCCCCCCAACACAAGAGTTCATGGCCAGATGGCTTCGTGGATGAATTCTACCATCCATTCAAGGAAGAGGTAATATGTATTCTCATCGAATTATTACAAAATTAAAAAAAGAAGGAAAAATTACAAATTCATCGTATGAGGCCATCATTACCCTGATACCAAAACGAGATGAAGCCTCCACTGAAACCGAAAACTGCAGCGGCGCCTGTGTGGGTCGGTCGGTTTACTGTCCAACTCTTAATTTTGGATGAGGACATTATCTTGCGGTATGTGGGTTCAAGTTCTACGTTGGGCCCTGCCATGACAGTGTGGGGCATGGCCAGGATTCTCTCTCTCCTTGTCTCTCTGCCCCTCCCTCACTTTTATGTACTCTAAGGAAAGAAAGAAGCTTTTATAAAGATGTTTACAAGTTTTTAAATAAAACTGCAGAGCAATAGCCTGATGACTATGTATGCCGAAATGCTCATTAAAAAACCTTCAAATTAAAGTCAACAATACATTGATAGAATCATTTCCCATAATCAAGTGGTATATATTCCTGGGCTGCAAGCGTGTTTCCACATTCACATATCAATCAACATGATGCACCACAGTAATAGAAGAAAGGATAAGAACAATAGGATGCTTTCAACAGAGGCAGGAAAACTTTTTGATAAAATGTCACATCGATTCATGATAAAAACCCTCAGAAAAGTACATTGGGACTCAACCTACCTGCACATAATAAAGGTCGTCTATGAAAAACCCACAGCTCGTCTCATCCTCAATGGGTAAGAATTGAAAGTTTTTCTTCCAAAGTCAGGGACAAGCTAGGAATGACCCCTCTCACCACTGTTATCCCACATAGTACGGGAAACCCTAACCACAGCACTCAGACAACAAAAAGAAATAAGAGGCATCCAAATCGGCAAGGAAGAAGAAGCACTTTCGCTGTTTGCAACTGACATGATAGGTTCTATAAAAAACATGAAAGGCTCCCTTAAAAATTGCTAGAATCAATATATGAATTCGACAGGTCACAATCTACAGAAATCAAGGAACATAGATGTATTGAATTTCTAACACAAATCATGAATTAACACAGAGAGAAAGTAAGGGATCAATCCCATTGACAGGCTCACAAATACCACAAGAAACCAGGAATCAACCTAACCAAAGAGGTGAAAGACCTGTACTCTAAACGCTATGAAACAATGATGAAATAAATGGAAGAGGACACAAAGAAATGGACATACATTTCATGTTCATGGATGGGAAGCACAAAATACTGTTAAAATGTCTACACTCCTCAAAGCAATCTACACATATAATGAAATGAAGTGTGATAGGGATATCACACTCACAAAAGCATTTGTCACAGAACAAGAACAAATAATCTCAAAATTTGTATGGAATGACAAAAGTCCCCATACAGCCAACACAAACTTGTAAAAGAAAAGCAGAGCTGGAGACATCACAATTCCAGACTTTAGGTTATATTACAAAGCTATACTGATCAGAACAGTATGATCAGTATGCCCGTACTGAACAGTACTGACAAAACAACAACAAAAAGTAACAACAACAAACTCATATGCATAGATCAATAGCATGGACACCCAGAAACAAACTCACCCCTCTATGGTCAATTAATTCTCAACAAAGCAGGAAAGATAATCCAATGGAAGAAAAGATAGTCTTGGGACACATGGGTGGCCCAGGCAAGAAAGCGTGTGATGGTGGATTCAGCTCAGGTCATGATCTCAGGGAAGTGCAGAGCATGCGTGGGATTCTCTCTTTCCATATCTCTCTGCCCCACTTCTGCATGCTCTCACGCTCTCTCTCTCTCTCAAAAATAAATACATAAATTTAAAAAAAGGCTCCTCAACATATGGTTTTGGAAAAACTAGACAGCCATCTGCAAAACAAAACAAAAACAACGGACCACTGTCTTACAACATACACAAAAATAAATCCAACATGGACAAAGACCTCTATGTGAAACCTGAAACCATAAAAATCCCAGAGGATAACACGGGTAGTATCTTACTTGACATTGCCTGTACAAACGTCTTTGTAGATCTATCTCTAGAGGTAAGGGAAACACAAGCAAAAATAATGAGACTTTATAAAAATAAAACCTTCCGTCACCAAGGAAAAAATCAACAAAACGAAATCACCAACAGAATGATATTTGCAAACGACATCGGATACAGGGTTAGTGTCCAAAATATATACAGTTATACATCACCCCAAAAATGAGAAATCTGATTAAAAATGGGCAGAAGACACGAGTGGACATTTCCCGAAGGAAGACATATACATGGCCAAGAGACACATGAAAAAATGCTCAACAATACTGATCTTCAGGGAGATACAATTCGAAAGTACAATGAGAGAACACATCACCTCTGTCACAAAGGCTAAAATCAATGAAGGATGACACAGCAGGTGTTGCCAAATATGTGGGGAAAGAATAACCCTCTTGCACTATGGGTAGGAATGCAAACTGGTGCAGCCACTATGGAAGACCACATGGAGATGTCAAAAACAAAACAAAACTGGAAATAGAAGTACCTTACAATCCAGCAACTTCACTACAAGGTATTTCCACAAAGAATACAAAATCTTCAAAGGGATATATGCACCGTGATGTTTACAGCAGCATTTTCTACAAAAGCCAAATGACAGAAACTATCCAAGCACCCATCAACAGATGAATAAATTGAGATGTGGGCTATGGAATGTAAGATGATGTAGCCGTAAAAACGTGAAATCTTGCCATTTGCCACGAGGTGGATGGAGAGAGAGAATGTTATGCTGGGTGAAATAAGCCTGTCGGAGAAAGACAAATACCCAATGATTTCACTAACACATGGCAAGAAAACAAAACAAAGGGGCGGGGGGAGGAGACAAACGGACTCTTAACTAGGAAACAAACTGAGGAGTTCCACAGCGAGGTGAGGGAATGGGTGAAACAGCTGATGGGGATTAAGAAGTGCACCTGGGATGAGCACCGGGTGACGTGTGGAAGTGTTGCTCTATATTGGACACCTGAAACTACTATTACACTGTGTCTTCACTCAGTGGAATTTAAATTAAAAGATAACATAAGGTTACTGAGACTTACCTACCGGGTTTTCAGTAGTGTTCAATCACTTCACTAGGTTGGAAAAATAACCATGAAATTTTTTAAAAAGCATGTATGATGTGTGGGACAGTTTTTGCCCTTACCTTGCTCTCTGGGTCCAGCAGGACTCGGAACATGGGTCCCAGCTCCTTCTTCTGGAAGGTCGTGAGACGAGCATTTCATGAATCCACGTCCTAATTGAATGCAGCTCCCGTGCTTCTGAATTTCTGTTAGGGTTCCTTCCCGGAAACAAGCCTGGATCTGGAACAAACCATCGACTCCATCTATGAGGTGATGTCGTGGGACCCCGCAATCCACAAGTCCTTTAGTAAAATACGTCTTGTTCAAACACTGTCCGGGAAGGGGTGGAATGAAACACGGGAACAGCCCAGAAAATGCAAAGGCCTGTGCAGCTCAGCGACCAGCTTGACCAGGGAAGCCACCCGGCGCCCCCTCCTCAGCACTCAGTACAACAAGGCAGCTTCTCTCTGGCGACTCAGGAGATGCCAAGTTGCTGCTAAGCTTCCAAGGTCTCCCCTGGGGCGGGTGGCAGAACCTGCTGGAAGTGCAGCTCTGCTCTCTGTACTCAGGCACCAGCAGAGGCCTGAGTCCTCTGAGAGCAGTCTAAGCCCTTCCTGCTCTGAGGTGCCCTGGGTCAGAAAAACAGATGGTGCGCCCTCTGCTGGCTATCACTGCCCAGCAGAGGAACCCGCCCCTCGGGGGTCTGTGGTGCTTGAGCTCTCTCTGCTGGCCACCATGGGAATTCCTTCAATGTGGAAGGCCCTGGTTGCTCAGCTGAGAGACCGAAGGTGCTCTGGGCAACTAAGCCTGTTCTCCTCATTGGGAAGGTCTTAGTGACAGGGTCTGGGACACAAAATCTTTTCCTTCCCTTTCTTGTGAGTGAAGAATGAAACCGAATTTATTAACGTAACGACATCATTTGTAATGTTTTCAGCAATATTCACAGAAAAATAGACCACCGATTTACACATGCTGAACAAGACGTAATGTTGTTTACCACCAAAATACTTAAGTTAGATAAAGAATGGACACCTTTGAGAGAGAGAGATACCGGCGTCCAGCGATGGAGTGAATGAGTCCTAGGGATACAAGGGACAGCCAATGGAATGTTACAATCCTGTAACAATATTGTTGCATGCTTTCACAGGATAGGTACACTTGTGGTTGAGTAAAACATAATGTAGAGACAAATGGAATGACTACAATGTATGCCTAAAACTAACACAACTAATGTGTAAACAATATTTCATTTAAAAATAGACATCCTTTACACTATCTTTAATTTATTCTTCTTTGCAACTAAACTATCCTTCCCGGGGCGCTTGGGTGACTTAGTCGGTTAAGCGTCCGACTTTGAGTCAATATATATTTTACCAATATTACTAGTCCACCTCTGCCAGGTCCAGACTGCAGGACCTGGGGGCAACGCAATGCCTGATGCCTGGGTTCAGAACTTGAGGAAGGCAGGCTGGCGGGGGAGGGGGGAAATCCAACAGAGCCTGGGGCAGTGAGGGAGATGGCCCTGGGACACCTCCCCACAGGGCAGGCTATGGAGTTTACCTGCCAAAGAGCGGCACACTCTCCCTCAAGACATCCCTCTCCATGACAGAACGTGAGGCTGAACCTCACAATTCCAGAAGAAATGAGGGCTACCCATCTTTTCAATTCCAATGGCCTCTGCAGAACTTGGACCCAGGGATGTTGGAGTCTTGGGGCCATGGAACCCTGATTCCCATGATAGAAGCCCTTTCTGCCCCAGCACTCAGAGCCACTTCCTACATCCCCTCCCCCCTGGCCCATCTAACTGTCTCCCCATACCGGACCAGGTCTCTACTTTCCTTCTTATACTTCCTCTTTGTCTCTATTTCTCTCTAACCACATCTCTCTCTATTTCTTCCTTTCACTCTCTAGGGAGTGGTGTATTATACGGTGCTAAACTTTGTTCTTGTACATGGGAATATCCAATTTTCGCAGCACCAGTTATTCAAAAGACTACTCTTCTCCACTGTGTATTATTGACTCCCTTGTCGAATACTAGGTGACTGTGATGCATGGGTTTAGTTTGGGCTCTCAATTTCTGTTCCATTGTCTTGTGTGTGTGCTTATGTCAGTGACATAATTGATTTCTTTGTGTTAGAATGACGCTTGAAATCAAGAAGGGGGATGCCTCCTGTTTTGTTCTTTCTTGCGTTGGCTACATGGGGTCTTTTGGTGGTTCCAAATAAATTTTAGGATATGATTTTCTAATTGCATAAATATTGCATCGGAGTCTTGATAGAGATTGCACTGAATCTCTAGATGGCTTTGGGTAATATGGACATTGTATCTGTATTAATTCCTCCGAAAGTTGGACATGGGATGGCTTTTCACTGACTTGTGTGTTCTCCACTTTCTTTCACCCAAATTGAATTTCTTCCATTCCTGCACACAGGTTTTATAGTTTTCTGTAGAGAGATTTTCATTTCCTTGGCTAACGGTATTGCTATAATTTTTATTGTTTTTGATGCTATTGTAAATCGGATTGTTTTCTTTACTTCTTCTGAGATAATTGGGTTAGTGTATAGGAATGATACAGAATATGATATGGTGACTTTATAGTTTGGAGCTTCACTGCATTTCTTGATTAGATATTAACAGGTTCTTTTACATTAAACTTTTTATTTAGGTCCTTTACCTAGTTAAAAAAAACAACAACATGTTATTTGGGAATAGCTGACACACTACGTACATTAGTTTCATATGAAAAACATAGTCATTGGCAAATGTATACATTCTGCTACGCTAACACAGGTGTAGCTATCACCCAGTGATCTTCACTACTAGTGCCCTCCATAGCCCATCACCCATTGAACCCATCCCCCTATGCCACCTCCCTGGCGACGTCCCTGGACCGAAACCTAACCCAAGCTATGGCTCTCCCCCATGGGGACCCAATTCCAACGTTTGACAACACCACGCAACTGGGGTCCATAAGCGGTGCAGGCTGACTCGGCATGGAACCTGGAAGTGCACCATGTCGTTTCCCAGGCCCGGCTGCAGCTACTAAGAGGATTCTGGAGGCCTCCTCGACCAGGGGCAAATCGTCGTCTGTTGCCAAGGCAGCCAAAGACAGATCCTGCACGGAACCATCCCTTGTGCCCTCAGTTCAGACCTTTGGGGAGACCACTGCCCTGCTGAGGGTTCGGCGCCTGGAGCCTGCGGGGACCTAACCCTAAACCTAACCCTACCCCGAACCGGGACCCTCCACACAAAACTAAGCCTGCCTCGATACCTAACCCTGGTATTGAGCTGCCTTCTGGCATGGGCCCTCAATTCAGCCCTCGAGGGAGATCACAAGACTGGAGTCACTTCGGCACAGGCTATGTCCCTGGACCGAACACTAACAGAGCTAAGGCTAAGTCCCCATGGGGACACTATTCCAACGTCTGACAACACCACGGGCCTGGGGTCCAGAAGAGGTGCAAGCTGACTCCGCCTGGAACCTGGAAGCTCACCATGTCGTTTCCCAGGCCTGGCTGCAGCTGCACGATAGGATTCCGGAGTCCCCTCGACCAGGGGCCGATCGACGTGTGTGGCCATGGCAGCCAAAGAGGGATCCTGACCGGCACCGTCCCTTGTGCCCTCAACTCAGCCCTTCGGGGACACCACTGCTCTGCTGTGGGTTCGGCGCCTGGAACCTCCTGGGACCTAACGCTAACCCTCACCATACCCCGAACCGGGAACTTCCACTGAAACCTAAGCCTGCCTCGATCCCTAATCCTGCATTTGAGCCGCCTCCTGGAATGGGCCCTCACTTCAGCCCTCGAGGGAGATCATGAGACCGGAGTGGCTTCGGCCCTGGCGACGTCCCTGGACCGAACCCTAACCCTAGTTAAGGCTCTCTCCTCATGGGGACCCAATTCCAAGGTCGGACAGCATCACGCGCCTGGGGACCAGAAGCGGTACAGGCTGACTTGGCAAGGAACCTGGAAGCTCACCATGTCGTTTCCCAGGCCCGGCTGCATCTCCTGAGAGGATTCCGGAGGCCTCCTTGACCAGGGGCTTATCGAAGTGTGTGGCCTTGGCAGCAAAAAAGGGATCCCCCCTGGAACCGTCCCTTGTGCCCTCAACTCAGCCCTTCGGGGAGACCACTGCCCTGCTATGGATTCAGCACCTGGAACCTCCTGGGACCTAACCCAAATCCTAACCCTACCCCGAACCAGGACCATCCACCGAAACCTAAGCCTGCCTCGATCCCTAATCCTGCATTTGAGCCGCTTTCTGGCATGGGCCCTCACTTCAGCCCTCGAGGAAGATCACGACACCGGAGGCGCTTCGGTCCTGGCGACGTCCCTGGACCGAACCCTAACCCTAGCTAAGGCTATCTCCTCATGGGGACCCAATTCCAAGGTCGGACAGCATCACGCGCATGGGGAACAGAAGCAGTGCAGGCTGACTCGGCATGGAACTTGGAATCTCACCATGTCGTTTCCCAGGCCCGGCTGTAGCTCCCGAGAGGATTCCGGAGGCTTCCTCACCAGGGGCTTAACGACGTGTGTGGTCTTGGCAGCCAAAGAGGGACCCTGATTGGCACCATCCCTTGTGCCCTCAACTCAGCCCCTCGGGGAGACCACTGCCCAGCTGTGGGTTTGGCGCCTGGAACCTCCTGGGACCTAACCCTAACCCTAACCCTACCCCGAACCGTTTCCCTCCACCGAAACCTAAGCCTCCCTCGTTCCCTTATCCTGCATTTGAGCCGCCTTCTGGCATGGGCCCTCATTTCAGCCCTCGAGGGAGATCACGAGACCGGAGTCGCTTCGGCCCTGGCGTCGTCCTTGGACCGAACCCTAAACCTAGCTTAGCCTCTCTCCTCATGGGGACCCAATTCCAAGGTCGGACAGCATCACGCGCCTGAGGTCCAGAAGCGGTGCAGGCTGACTCGGCAAGGAACCTGGGAGCTCACCATGTCGTTTCCCAGGCCCGGCTGCAGCTCCCGAGAGGATTCCGGAGGCCTTCTCGACCAGGGGCTTATCGACGTGTGTGGTGGCAGCCAAAGAGGGACCCTGACTGGCACCGTCCCTTGTGCCCTCAACTCAGCCCTTCGGGGAGACCACTGCCCTGCTGTGGGTTCGGCGCCTGGAACCTCCTGGGACCTGAGCCTAACCCTAACCCTACCCTGAACTGTTACCCTCCAACGAAACCTAAGCCTACCTAGATCCCTAATCCTACATTTGAGCCGCCTTCTGGCATTGGACCTCACTACAGGCCTCGAGGGAGATCACGAGACAGGAGTCGCTTCGGCCCTGGCGACGTCCCTGGACCGAACCGTAACCCTAGCGAAGGCTCTCTCCTCATGGGGACCCAATTCCAATGTCGGACAGCATCACGCGCCTGGGGAACAGAAGCGGTGCAGGCTGACTCGGCAATGAACCTGGAAGCTCACCATGTCGTTTCCCAGGCCCGGCTGCAGCTCCCGAGAGGATTCCGGAGGCCTCCTCGACCAGGGGCTTATCGACATGTGTGGCCTTGGAAGCCAAAGAGGGACCCTGACCGGCACCGTCCCTTGTGCCCTCAACTCAGCCCTTCGGGGAGACCACTGCCCTGCTGGGGGATCGGCGCCTGGAACCTCCCGGGACCTAACTCTAACACTAATCCCACTGTGAACCGTTACCCTCCACCGAAACCTAAGCCTGCCTCGACACCTAATCCTGCATTTGAGCCGCCTTCTGGCATGGGCCCTCACTTCAGTCCTCGAGGGAGATCAGGAGACCGGAGTCGCTTCAGCCCTGGTGTCGTCCCTGGACCGAACCCTAACCCTAGCTAAGGCTCTCTCCTAATGGGGACCCAATGGCAAGGTCGGACAGCATCACGCGCCTGTGGACCAGAAGTGGTGCAGGCAGACTCGGCAAGGAACATGGAAGCTCACCATGTCGTTTCCCAGGCGCGGCTGCAGCTCCCGAGAGGATTCCGGAGGCCTCATCGACCATGGGCTTATCGACGTGTTTGGCCTTGGCAGCCAAAGAAGGATCCTGACCGGCACCGTCCCTTGTGCCCTCAACTCAGCCCTTCGGGGAGGCCACGGCCCGGCTGTGGGTTCGGCGTCTGGAACCTCCTGGGACCTAACCCTAACCCTAACCCTACCCCAAACCGTTACCTCCACCGAAACCTAAGCCTGCCTCGTTCCCTTATCCTGCATTTGAGCCGACTTCTGGCATGGGCCCTCACTTCAGCCCTCGAGGGAGATCACGAGACCGGAGTCGCTTCGGCCCTGGCGACGTCCCTGGACCGAACCCTAACCCTAGCTAAGGCGCTCTCCTCATGGGGACCCAATTCCAAGGTCGGACAGCATCACGCGCCTGGGGTCCAGAAGCGGTGCAGGCCGACTCGCCAAGGAACCTGGAAGTTCACCATGTCGTTTCCCAGGCCGGGCTGCAGCTCCCGAGAGGATTCCGGAGGCCTCCTCGACCAGGGGCTTATCGAAGTATGTGGCCTTGGCAGCCAAAGAGGGACCCTGACCGGCACCGTCCCTTGTGCCCTCAACTCAGCCCTTCGGGGAGACCACTGCCCTGCTGTTGGTTCGGCGCCTGGAATCTCCTGGGACCTAACCATAACCCTAACCCTACCCCGAACCAGGACCCTCCAACGAAACCTAAGCCAGCCTCGACCCCTAATCCTGCATTTGAGCCGGCTTCTGGCATGGGCCCTCATTTCAGGCCTCGAGGGTGATCATGAGACAGGAGTCGCTTCGGCCCTGGCATCGTCCCTGTACCGAATCCGAACCCTAGCTTTGGCTCTCTCCTCATGGGGACCCAATTCCAAGGTCAGACAGCATCACGCGCCTGGGGTCCCGAAGCGGTGCAGTCTGACTCGTCAAGGAACCTGGAAGCTCACCATGTTGTTTCCCAGGCCCGGCTGCAGCTCCCGAAAGGATTCCGGAGGCCTCCTCGACCAGGAGCTTATCGACGTGTGTGGCCTTGACAGCCAAAGAGGGACCCTGACCGGCACGGTCCCTTGTGCCCTCAACTCAGCCCTTCGGGGAGACCACTGCCCGGCTGTGGGTTCGGCGCCTGGAACCTCCTGGGACCCAACCCTAACCCTAACCCTACCCCGAACCAGGACCCTCCACCAAAACCTAAGCCAGCCTCGATCCCTATTCCTGCATTTGAGCCGCAGTCTGGCATGGACCCTCATTTCAGGCCTCGAGGGAGATCACGAGACCGGAGTCGATCCTGCCCTGGCGACGTCCCTGGACCGAACCCTAACCCTAGATAAGGCTCTCTCCGCATGGGGACCCAATTCCAAGGTAGGACAGCATCACGAGCCTGGGGTCCAGAAGCGGGGCAGGCTGATTTGCCAAGGAACCTGGAAGCTCACCATGTCGTTTCCCAGGCCAGGCTGCAGCTCCCGGGAGGGTTCCGGAGGCCTCCTCGACGAGGGGCTTATCGACGTGTGTGGCCTTGGCAGCCAAAGAGGGATCCTGACCGGCACCGTCCTTTATGCCCTCAACTCAGACCTTCGGGGAGACCACTGGCTGCTTTGGGATCGGCGCCTGGAACCTCCTGGGACCTAACCCTAAACCTAACCCTACCCCGAACCAGGACCCTCCACCGAAACCTAAGCCAGCCTCGATCCCTATTCCTGCATTTGAGCGGCCTTCTGGCATGGGCCCTCACTTCAGCCTCGAGGGAGATCACGAGACCGGAGTCACTTCGGCCCTGGCGACGTCCCTGGACAGAACCCTAACCCTAGATAAGGCTCTCTCCGCATGGGGACCCAATTCCAAGGTAGGACAGCATCACGAGCCTGGGGTCCAGCAGCGGTGCAGGCTGACTTGCCAAGGAACCTGGAAGCTCACCATGTCGTTTCCCAGGCCCGGCTGCAGCTCCCGAGAGGATTCCGGAGGCCTCCTCGACCAGGGGCTTATCGAAGTGTGTGGCCTTGGCAGCAAAAAAGGGATCCCCCCTGGCACCGTCACTTGTGCCCTCAACTCAGCCCTTCGGGGAGACCACTGCCCTGCTATGGGTTCAGCACCTGGAACCTCCTGGGACCTAACCCAAATCCTAACCCTACCCCGAACCAGGACCATCCACCGAAACCTAAGCCTGCCTCGATCCCTAATCCTGCATTTGAGCCGCTTTCTGGCATGGGCCCTCACTTCAGCCCTCGAGGAAGATCACGACACCGGAGTCGCTTCGGTCCTGGCGACGTCCCTGGACCAAACCCTAACCCTAGCTAAGGCTATCTCCTCATGGGGACCCAATTCCAAGGTCGGACAGCATCACGCGCATGGGGAACAGAAGCAGTGCAGGCTGACTTGGCAAGGAACCTGGAAGCTCACCATGTCGTTTCCCAGGCCCGGCTGCAGCTCCCGAGAGGATTCCGGAGGCCTTCTCGACCAGGGGCTTATCGACGTGTGTGGTGGCAGCCAAAGAGGGACCCTGACTGGCACCGTCCCTTGTGCCCTCAACTCAGCCCTTCGGGGAGACCACTGCCCTGCTGTGGGTTCGGCGCCTGGAACCTCCTGGGACCTGAGCCTAACCCTAACCCTACCCTGAACTGTTACCCTCCAACGAAACCTAAGCCTACCTAGATCCCTAATCCTGCATTTGAGCCGCCTTCTGGCATGGGCCCTCATTTCAGGCCTCGAGGGAGATCATGAGACCGGAGTCGCTTCGGCCCTGGCATCGTCCCTGTACCGAATCCGAACCCTAGCTAAGGCTCTCTCCTCATGGGGACCCAATTCCAAGTTCGGACAGCATCACGCACCTGTGGACCAGAAGTGGTGCAGGCAGACTCGGCAAGGAACCTGGAAGCTCACCATGTCGTTTCCCAGGCGCGGCTGCAGCTCCCGGGAGGATTCCGGAGGCCTCCTCGACCAGGGGCTTATCGACGTGTGTGGCCTTGGCGGCCAAAGAGGGATCCTGACCGGCACCGTCCCATGTGCCCTCAACTCAGCCCATTTTGGAGACACCTGCCCTGCTGTGGGTTCGGCGCCTCGAGCTTCCTGGCACCTAACCCTAACCCTAACCCTATCCCGAACCAGGAACCTCCACCGAAACCTCAGCCTGCCTCGATCCCTAATCCTGCATTTGAGCCACCTCCTGGCATGGGCCCTCACTTCAGCCCTCGAGGGAGATCACGAGACCGGAGTCGCCTCGGCCCTGGCATCGTACCTGGACCGAACCCTAACCCTAGCTAAGGCTATCTCCTCATGGGGACCCAATGGCAAGGTCGGACAGCATCACGCGCCTGGGGTCCAGAAGCGGTGCAGGCTGACTCGCCATGGAACCTGGAATCTCACCATGTCGTTTCCCAGGCCCGGCTGCAGCTCCCTAGAGGATTGGGGAGGCCTCCTCGACCAGGAGCTTATCGACGTGTGTGGCCTCACAGCCAAAGAAGGACCCTGACCGGCACCGTCCCCTGTGCCCTCAACTCAGCCCTTCGGGGAGACCACTGCCCTGCTGTGGGTTCGGCGCCTGGAACCTACTGGTACCTAACCCTAAACCTAACCCTACCCCGACCCAGGACCCTCCACCGAAACCTAAGCCTGCCTCGATCCCTAATCCTGCATTTGAGACGCCTCCTGGCATGGGCCCTCACTTCAGCCCTCGAGGGAGTTCACGAGACCGGAGTTGCATCGGCCCTGGCGACGTCCCTTGACTGAACCCTAACCCTAGCTTAGCCTCTCTCCTCATGGGGACCCAATTCCAAGGTCGGACAGCATCACGCGCCTGGGGTCCAGAAGCGGGGCAGTCTGACTCGCCAAGGAACCTGGAGGCTCACCATGTCATTTACCAGGTCCGGCTGCACCTCCCGAGAGGATTGCGGAGGCCTCCTCGACCAGGGGCTTATCGACGTATGTGGTCTTGTCAGCCAAAGAGGGATCCTGACCGGCACCGTCCTATGTGCCCTCAACTCAGCCCTTCGGGGAGACCACAGCCCTGCTGTGGGGCCGGCGCTTGGAAACTCCTGGGACCTAACTCTAACCCTAACCCCACCGCGAACCGTTACCCTCCACCGAAACCTAAGCCTGCCTCGATCCCAGTCCTGCATTTGAGCCGCTTTCTGGCATGGGCCCTCACCTCAGCCCTCCAGGGAGATCATGAGACCGGAGTCGCTTCGGCCCTGGCGACGTCCTTGGACCGAACCCTAATCCTAGCTAAGGAAGGGGGACCCAATTCCAATGTCGGACAGCATCTCTCCTCATGGGGACCCAATTCCAAGGTCGGGCAGCATCACGAGCCTGGGGTCCAGAAGCGGTGCAGGCTGACTTGCAAAGGAACCTGGAAACTCACCATGTCGTTTCCCAGGCGCGGCTGCAGCTCCCGAGAGGATTCCGGAGGCCTCCTCGACCAGGGGCTTATCGACGTGTTTGGCCTTGGCAGCTAAAGAGGGATCCTGACCGGCACCGTCCTTTGTGCCCTCAACTCAGCCTTTCGGGGAGACCACTGCCCTGCTGTTGGTTCCACGCCTGGAACCTCCTGGGACCTAACCCTAACCCTAACCCTACCCCGAACCAGGAACCTCCAACGAACCCTAAGCCAGCCTCGATCCCTAATCCTGCATTTGAACCGCCTTCTGGCATGGGCCCTCACTTCACCCCTCGAGGGAGATCACGAGACCGGAGTCGCTTCAGCCCTTGCATCGTCCCTGGACCGAACCCTAACCCTAGCTAAGGCTCTCTCCTCATGGGGACCCAATACCAAGGTCGGACAGCATCACGCGCCTCGGGTCCAGAAGCGGTGCAGGCTGACTCGCCATGGAACCTGGAATCTCACCATGTCGTTTCCCAGGACCGGCTGCGGCTCCCGAGAGGACTCCGGAGGCCTCCTCGAACAGGGGCTTATCGACGTGTGTGGCCTTGGCGGCCAAAGAGGGATCCTGACCGGCACCGTCCCTTGTGCCCTCAACTCAGCCCTTCGGGGAGGCCACGGCCCGGCTGTGGGTTCGGCGCCTGGAACCCCCTGGACCTAACCCTAACCCTAACCCTACCCCGAACCGTTACCCTCCACCGAAACCTAAGCCTGCCTCGTTCCCTTATCCTGCATTTGAGCCGCCTTCTGGCATGGGCCCTCACTTCAGCCCTCGAGGGAGATCATGAGACCGGAGTCGCTTCGGCCCTGGCGACGTCCCTGGACCGAACCCTAACCCTAGCTAAGGCTCTCTCCTCTTGGGGACCCAATTCCAAGGTCGGACAGCATCTCGAGCCTGGGGTCCAGAAGCGATTCAGGCTGACTTGCCAAGGAACCTGGAAGCTCACCATGTCGTGTCCCAGGCCCGGCTGCAGCTTCCGAGAGGATTCCAGAGACCTCCTCGACCAGGGGCTTATCGACGTGTGTGGCCTTGGCAGCCAAAGAGGGATCCTGACCGGCACCGTCCCATGTGCCCTCAACTCAGCCCATTGAGGAGACACCTGCCCTGCTGTGGGTTAGGCGCCTGGAGCTTCCTGGGACCTAACCCTAACCCTAACCCTATCCCGAACCAGGACCCTCCACCGAAACCTCAGCCTGCCTTGATCCCTAATCCTGCATTTGAGCCTCCTCCTGGCATGGGCCCTCACTTCAGCCCTCGAGGGAGATCACGAGACCGGAGTCTCCTCGGCCCTGGCATCGTCCCTGGACCGAACCCTAACCCTAGCTAAGGCTCTCTCCTCATGGGGACCCAATGGCAAGGTCGGACAGCATCACGCGCCTAGGGTCCAGAGGCGGTGCAGGCTGACTCGGCAAGGAACCTGGAATCTCACCATGTCGATTTCCAGGACCGGCTGCAGCTCCCGAGAGGTTTCCGGAGGACTCCTCCACCAGGGGCTTATCGACGTGTGTGGCCTTGACAGCCAAAGAGGGACCCTGAACGGCACCGTCCCTTGTGCCCTCCACTCAGCCCTTCGGGGAGACCACTGCCCTGCTGTGGTTTAGGCGCCTGGAACCTCCTGGGACCTAACCCTAACCCTAACCCTACCCCGAAACGTTACGCTCCACCGAAACCTAAGCCTGCCTCGTTCCCTTATCCTGCATTTGAGCCGCCTTCTGGCATGGGCCCTCACTTCAGTCCTCGAGGGAGATCATGAGACCGGAGTCGCTTCAGCCCTGGTGTCGTCCCTGGACCGAACCCTAACCCCAGCTAAGGCTCTCTCCTCATGGGGACCCAATGGCAAGGTCGGACAGCATCACGCGCCTGTGGACCAGAAGTGGTGCAGGCAGACTCGGCAAGGAACCTGGAAGCTCACCATGTCGTTTCCCAGGCGCGGCTGCAGCTCCCGAGAGGATTCCGGAGGCCTCATCGACCACGGGCTTATCGACGTGTTTGGCCTTGGCAGCCAAAGAAGGATCCTGACCGGCACCGTCCCTTGTGCCCTCAACTCAGCCCTTCGGGGAGGCCACGGCCCGGCTGTGGGTTCGGCGTCTGGAACCTCCTAGGACCTAACCCTAACCCTAACCCTACCCCAAACCGTTACCTCCACCGAAACCTAAGCCTGCCTCGTTCCCTTATCCTGCATTTGAGCCGACTTCTGGCATGGGCCCTCACTTCAGCCCTCGAGGGAGATCAAGAGACCGGAGTCGCTTCGGCCCTGGCGACGTCCCTGGACCGAACCCTAACCCTAGCTAAGGCGCTCTCCTCATGGGGACCCAATTCCAAGGTCGGACAGCATCACGCGCCTGGGGTCCAGAAGCGGTGCAGGCCGACTCGCCAAGGAACCTGGAAGCTCACAATGTCGTTTCCCAGGCCGGGCTGCAGCTCCCGAGAGGATTCCGGAGGCCTCCTCGACCAGGGGCTTATCGAAGTATGTGGCCTTGGCAGCCAAAGAGGGACCCTGACCGGCACCGTCCCTTGTGCCCTCAACTCAGCCCTTCGGGGAGACCACTGCCCTGCTGTTGGTTCGGCGCCTGGAATCTCCTGGGACCTAACCATAACCCTAACCCTACCCCGAACCAGGACCCTCCAACGAAACCTAAGCCAGCCTCGACCCCTAATCCTGCATTTGAGCCGCCTTCTGGCATGGGCCCTCATTTCAGGCCTCGAGGGAGACCATGAGACCGGAGTCGCTTCGGCCCTGGCATCGTCCCTGTACCGAATCCGAACCCTAGCTAAGGCTCTCTCCTCATGGGGACCCAATTCCAAGTTCGGACAGCATCACGCACCTGTGGACCAGAAGTGGTGCAGGCAGACTCGGCAAGGAACCTGGAAGCTCACCATGTCGTTTCCCAGGCGCGGCTGCAGCTCCCGGGAGGATTCCGGAGGCCTCCTCGACCAGGGGCTTATCGACGTGTGTGGCCTTGGCGGCCAAAGAGGGATCCTGACCGGCACCGTCCCATGTGCCCTCAACTCAGCCCATTGAGGAGACACCTGCCCTGCTGTGGGTTCGGCGCCTGGAGCTTCCTGGCACCTAACCCTAACCCTAACCCTATCCCGAACCAGGAACCTCCACCGAAACCTCAGCCTGCCTCGATCCCTAATCCTGCATTTGAGCCACCTCCTGGCATGGGCCCTCACTTCAGCCCTCGAGGGAGATCACGAGACCGGAGTCGCCTCGGCCCTGGCATCGTACCTGGACCGAACCCTAACCCTAGCTAAGGCTATCTCCTCATGGGGACCCAATGGCAAGGTCGGACAGCATCACGCGCCTGGGGTCCAGAAGCGGTGCAGGCTGACTCGCCATGGAACCTGGAATCTCACCATGTCATTTCCCAGGCCCGGCTGCAGCTCCCTAGAGGATTGGGGAGGCCTCCTCGACCAGGAGCTTATCGACGTGTGTGGCCTCACAGCCAAAGAAGGACCCTGACCGGCACCGTCCCCTGTGCCCTCAACTCAGCCCTTCGGGGAGACCACTGCCCTGCTGTGGGTTCGGCGCCTGGAACCTACTGGTACCTAACCCTAAACCTAACCCTACCCCGAACCAGGACCCTCCACCGAAACCTAAGCCTGCCTCGATCCCTAATCCTGCATTTGAGACGCCTCCTGGCATGGGCCCTCACTTCAGCCCTCGAGGGAGTTCACGAGACCGGAGTTGCATCGGCCCTGGCGACGTCCCTGGACCGAACCCTAACCCTAGCTACGGCTCTCTCCACATGGGGACCCAATTCCAAGGTCGGACAGCATCACGCGCCTGGGGTCCAGAAGCGGGGCAGTCTGACTCGCCAAGGAACCTGGAGGCTCACCATGTCATTTCCCAGGTCCGGCTGCACCTCCCGAGAGGATTGCGGAGGCCTCCTCGACCAGGGGCTTATCGACGTATGTGGTCTAGTCAGCCAAAGAGGGATCCTGACCGGCACCGTCCTATGTGCCCTCAACTCAGCCCTTCGGGGAGACCATAGCCCTGCTGTGGGGCCGGCGCTTGGAAACTCCTGGGACCTAACTCTAACCCTAACCCCACTGCGAACCGTTACCCTCCACCGAAACCTAAGCCTGCCTCGATCCCAGTCCTGCATTTGAGCCGCTTTCTGGCATGGGCCCTCACCTCAGCCCTCCAGGGAGATCATGAGACCGGAGTCGCTTCGGCCCTGGCGACGTCCTTGGACCGAACCCTAATCCTAGCTAAGGAAGGGGGACCCAATTCCAATGTCGGACAGCATCTCTCCTCATGGGGACCCAATTCCAAGGTCGGGCAGCATCACGAGCCTGGGGTCCAGAAGCGGTGCAGGCTGACTTGCAAAGGTACCTGGAAACTCACCATGTCGTTTCCCAGGCGTGGCTGCAGCTCCCGAGAGGATTCCGGAGGCCTCCTCGACCAGGGGCTTATCGACGTGTTTGGCCTTGGCAGCTAAAGAGGGATCCTGACCGGCACCGTCCTTTGTGCCCTCAACTCAGCCTTTCGGGGAGACCACTGCCCTGCTGTTGGTTCCACGCCTGGAACCTCCTGGGACCTAACCCTAACCCTAACCCTACCCCGAACCAGGAACCTCCATCGAAACCTAAGCCAGCCTCGATCCCTAATCCTGCATTTGAACCGCCTTCTGGCATGGGCCCTCACTTCACCCCTCGAGGGAGATCACGAGACCGGAGTCGCTTCGGCCCTGGCGACGTCCCTGGACCGAACCCTAACCCTAGCTAAGGCTCTCTCCTCTTGGGGACCCAATTCCAAGGTCGGACAGCATCTCGAGCCTGGGGTCCAGAAGCGATTCAGGCTGACTTGCCAAGGAACCTGGAAGCTCACCATGTCGTGTCCCAGGCCCGGCTGCAGCTTCCGAGAGGATTCCAGAGACCTCCTCGACCAGGGGCTTATCGACGTGTGTGGCCTTGGCAGCCAAAGAGGGATCCTGACCGGCACCGTCCCATGTGCCCTCAACTCAGCCCATTGAGGAGACACCTGCCCTGCTGTGGGTTAGGCGCCTGGAGCTTCCTGGGACCTAACCCTAACCCTAACCCTATCCCGAACCAGGACCCTCCACCGAAACCTCAGCCTGCATCGATCCCTAATCCTGCATTTGAGCCTCCTCCTGGCTTGGGCCCTCACTTCAGCCCTCGAGGGAGATCACGAGACCGGAGTCTCCTCGGCCCTGGCATCGTCCCTGGACCGAACCCTAACCCTAGCTAAGGCTCTCTCCTCATGGGGACCCAATGGCAAGGTCGGACAGCATCACGCGCCTGGGGTCCAGAAGCGGTGCAGGCTGACTCGGCAAGGAACCTGGAATCTCAACATGTCGATTTCCAGGACCGGCTGCAGCTCCCGAGAGGTTTCCGGAGGACTCCTCCACCAGGGGCTTATCGACGTGTGTGGCCTTGACAGCCAAAGAGGGACCCTGAACGGCACCGTCCCTTGTGCCCTCCACTCAGCCCTTCGGGGAGACCACTGCCCTGCTGTGGTTTCGGCGCCTGGAACCTCCTGGGACCTAACCCTGACCCTAACCCTACCCTGAACCAGAACCCTCCACCGAAACCTAAGCCAGCCTCGATCCCTAACCCTGAATTTCAGCCACCTTCTGGCATGGGCCCTCACTTCAGACCTCGAGGGAGGTCACGAAATCGGAGTCGCTTCGGCCCTGGCGACGTCCCTGGACCGAACCCTAACCCTAGCCAAGGCTCTCCGCATGGGAACCCCATTCCAAGGTCGGACAGCATCACGCGTTTGAGGTCCAGAAGCGGTGCAGGCTGACTCGGCAAGGAACCTGGAATCTCACCATGTCGTTTCCCAGTTCCGGCTGCAGCCCCCGAGAGGATTCCGGAGGCCTCCTCGACCAGGGGCATTTCGGCGTGTGTGGTCTTGGCAGCCAAAAAGGGACCCTGACGGGCACCGTCCCTTGTGCCCTCAACTCAGCCCTTCGGGGAGACCACTGCCCTGCTGTGAGTTCGGCGCCTGGAACCTCCTGGGTCCTACCCCTAAACCTAAACCTAACCCGAACCGTTACCCTCCACCGAAACCTAAGCCTGCCTCGATCCCTACTCCTGCATTTGAGCCGCCTCTTGCATGGGCCCTCACTTCAGCCCTCGAGGGAGATCAGGAGACCAGAGTCGTTTCGGCGCTGGCGACGGCGCTGGACCGAACCTTAACCCTAGCTAAGGCTCTCTCCTCATGGGGACCCAATTCCAAGGTCGGACAGCATCACGCGCCTGGGGTCCAGAAGCGGTGCAGGCTGACTCGCCAAGGAACCTGGAAGCTCACCATGTCGTTTCCCAGGCCCGGCTGCAGCTCCAGAGAGCATTCCGGAGGCCTCCTCGACCAGGGTCTTATCGACGTGTGTGGCCTTGACAGCCAAAGAGGGACCCTGACCGGCATGGTCCCTTATGCCCTCAACTCAACCCTTCGGGGAGACCATCGCAATGCTTTGGGATCGGCGCCTGGATCCTCCTGGGACCTAACCCTAACCCTAAGCCTTCGCCGAACCGTTACCCTCCACTGAAACCTAAGCCTGCCTCGTTCCCTTATCCTGCAGTTGAGCCGCCTTCTGGCTTGGGCCCTCACTTCAGACCTCGAGGGAGATCACGAGAGCGGAGTCGCTTCGGCCCAGGCGTCGTCCCTGGACCGAACCCTAACCCTAGCTAAGGCTCTCTCCTCATGTGGACTCAATTCCAAGGTCGGACAGCATCACGCGAATAGGGAACAGAAGCGGTGCAGGCTGACTCGGCAAGGAACCTGGAAGCTCACCATGTCGTTTCCCAGGCCCGGCTGCAGCTCCCGAGAGGATTCCGGAGGCCTCCTCGACCAGGGGCTTATCGACGCGTGTGGTCTTGGCAGCCAAAGAGGGACCCTGACAGGCACCGTCCCTTGTGCCCTCAACTCAGCCCTTCGGGGAGACCACTGCCCTTCTGTGAGTTCAGCGCCTGGAACCTCCTGGGACCTAAACCTAACCCTAACCCTACCCCGAACCGTTAGCCTCCACCGAAACGTAAGCCTGCCTCGTTCCCTTATCCTGCATTTGAGCCGCATCCTGGCATGGGCCCTCACTTCAGCCCTCGAGGGAGATCACGAGACAGGTGTCGCTTCGGCCCTGGCGACGTCCCTGACCGAACCCTAACCCTAGCTAAGGCTCTCTCCGCATGGGGACCCAATTCCAAGGTCGGACAGCATCACGCGCATAGGGAACAGAAGCGGTGCAGGCTGACTCGGCAAGGAACATGGAAGCTCACCATGTCGTTTCCCAGGCCCGGCTGCAGCTCCCGAGAGGATTCCGGAGGCCTCCTCGACCAGGGGCTTATCGACGCGTGTGGTCTTGGCAGCCAAAGAGGGACCCTGACCGGCACCGTCCCTTGTGCCCTCAACTCAGCCCTTCGGGGAGACCACTGCCCTGCTGTGAGTTCAGCGCCTGGAACCTCCTGGGACCTAACCCTAACCCTAACCCTACCCCGAACCGTTAGCCTCCACCAACACGTAAGCCTGCCTCGTTCCCTTATCCTGCATTTGAGCCGCCTCCTGGCATGGGCCCTCACTTCAGCCCCCGAGGGAGATCACGAGAGCGGAGTCGCTTCGGCCCTGGCATCGTCCCTGGACCGAACCCTAACCCTAGCTAAGGCTCTCTCCTCATGGGGACCCAATTCCAAGGACGGACAGCATCACGCGCATAGGGAACAGAAGCGGTGCAGGCTGACTCGGCAAGGAACATGGAAGCAAACCATGTCGTTTCCCAGGCCGGCTGCAGCTCCCGAGAGGATTCCGGAGGCCTCCTTGACCAGGGGCTTATCGACGTGTGTGGTGTTGGCAGCCAAAAAGGGACCCTGAGCGGCACCGTCCCTTCTGCCCTCAACTCAGGCCTTCGGGGAGACCACTGCCCTGCTGTGAGTTCAGCGCCTGGAACCTCATGGGACCTAACCCTATCCCTAACCCTACCCGAACCAGGACCCTCTACCGAAACCGAAGCCTGCCTCGATCCCTAATCCTGCATTTGAGCCGCCTCCTGGCATGGGCGCTCACTTCAGGCCTCGAGGGAGATCACGAGACCGGAGTCGCTTCGGCCCTGGCGACATCCCTGGACCAAACCCTAACCCTAGCTATGGCTCTCTCCTCATGAGGACCCAATTCCAAGGTTGGACAGCATCACGCGCCTGGGGTCCAGAAGCGGTGCAGGCTGACTCGGCATGGAACTTGGAATCTCACCATGTCGTTTCCCAGGCCCGGCTGCAGCTCCCGAGAGGATTCCGGAGGCCTCATCGACCAGGGGCTTATCGAGGTGTGTGGCCTTGAGCCAAAGAGGGACCCTGACCGGCACCGTCCCTTGTGCGCTCAACTCAGCCCTTCGGGGAGACCACTGCCCTGCTGTGAGTTCGGCGCCTGGAATCTCCTGGGTCCTACCCCTAAACCTAAACCTAACCCGAACCGTTACCCTCCACCGAAACCTAAGCCTGCCTCGATCCCTAATCCTGCATTTGAGCCGCCTCCTGGCATGGGCCCTCACTTCAGCCCTCGAGGGAGATCACGAGACCAGAGTCGCTTTGGCCCTGGCGACTTCGCTGGACCGAACCTTAACCCTAGCTAAGGCTCTCTCCGCATGGGGACCCAATTCCAAGGTCGGACAGCATCACGCGCCTGGTGTCCAGAAGCGGTGCAGGCTTACGCGTCAAGGAACCTGGAAGCTCACCATGTCGTTTCCCAGGCCCGGCTGCAGCTCCTGAGAGGATTCCGGAGGCCTCCTCGACCAGGGGCTTATCGACGTGTGTGGCCTTGGCAGCCAAAGAGGGATCCTGACCGGCACCGCCCTTTGTGCCCGCAACTCAGCCCTTCGGGGAGACCACTGCCTTGCTGTGAGTTCAGCGCCTGGAACCTCCTGGGACCTAACCGTAACCCTAACCCTACCCCAAACCCGGACCCTCCCCCGAAACCTAAGCCTGCCTCGACACCTAATCCTGCATTTGAGCCGCCTCCTGGCATGGGCCCTCACTTCAGCCCTTGAGGGAGATCACGAGACCGGAGTCGCTTCGGCCCTGGCGACGTCCCTGGACCGAACCCTAACCCTAGCTAAGGCTCTCTCCTCATGGGGACCCAATTCCAAGGTCGGACAGCATCATGCGCCTGGGGTCCAGGAGCGGTGCATGCTGACTCGGCATTGAACTTGGAATCTCACATGTCGTTTCCCAGGCCCGGCTGCAGCTCCAGAGAGGGTTCCGGAGGCCTCCTCGACCAGGGGCTTATCGACGTGTGTGGCCTTGACAGCCAAAGAGGGACCCTGACCGGCACGGTCCCTTGTGCTTCAACTCAACCCTTCGGGGAGACCACTGCCCTGCTGTGAGTTCAGCGCCTGGAACCTCCTGGGACCTAACCCTAACCCTAAACCTACCCCAAACCAGGACCCTCCACCGAAACCTAAGCCAGCCTCTATCCCTATTCGTGCATTTGAGCCGCCTTCTGGCATGGGCCCTCACTTCAGGCCTCGAGGGAGATCACGAGACCGGAGTCGCTTCGGCCCTGGCGACGTCCCTGGAACGAACCCTAACCCTAGATAAGTCTCTCTCCGCATGGGGACCCAATTCCAAGGTAGGACAGCATCACGAGCCTGGGGTCCAGAAGCGGTGCAGGCTGACTTGCCAAGGAACCTGGAAGCTCACCATGTCGTTTCCCAGCCCGGCTGCAGCTCCCGAGAGGATTCCGGAGGCCTCCCCGACCAGGGGCTTATCGACGTGTGTGGCCTTGGCAGCCAAAGAGGGATCCTGACCGGCACCGTCCTTTGTGCCCGCAACTAAGCCCTTCGGGAAGAACACTGCCCTGCTGTGAGTTCTGCGTCTGGAACCTCTTGGGACCTAACCCTAACCCTAACCCTTCCCCGAACCGTTACCCTCCACTGAAACCAAATCTGCCACGTTCCCTTATCCTGCATTTGAGCCGCCTTCTGGCATGGGCCCTCACTTCAGCCCTCGAGGGAGATCAGGAGACCGGAGTCGCTTCGGCCCTGGCGACGTCCCTGGACCGAACCCTAACCCTAGCTAAGGCTCTCTCCTCATTGGGACCCAATTCCAAGGTCTGACAGCATCACGCGCCTGGTGTCCTGAAGCGTTGTAGACTGACTCGGGAAGGAACCTGGAAGATCACCCTGTTGTTTCCCAGGCCCGGCTGCAGCTTCTGAGAGGGTTCCGGAGGCCTCCTCGACCATGGGCTTATCGACATGTGTGGCCTTGGCAGCCAAAGAGGGATCCTGACCGGCACCGTCCCTTGTGCCCTCAACTCAGCCCTTCGGGGAGACCACTGCCCTGATGTCGGTTCGGCGCCTGGAACCTCCAGGTACCCAACCCTAACCCTAACCCTACCCCGAACCGGGACCCTCCACCGAAACCTAAGCCTGCCGGGATCCTTAATCCTGCATTTGAGCCGCCTTCTGGCATGGGCCCTCACTTCAACCCTCGAGGGAGATCACGAGATAGGATTCTCTTCGACCCTGGCGACGTCCCTGGTCCGAACCCTAACCCTAGCTAACGCTCTCTCCTCATGGGGACCCAATTCCAAGGTCTGACAGCATCACGCGCCTGGGGTTCGGAAGCGGTGCAGGCTGACTCGGCTAGAACCTGGAAGCTCACCATGTCGTTCCCCAGACCCGGCTGCAGCTCCCGAGAGGATTCCGGAGGCCTCCTCGACCAGGGGCTTATCGACGTGTGTGGCCTTGACAGCCAAAGAGGGTCCCTGACCGGCACGGTCCCTTGTGCCCTCAACTCAGCCCTTCGGGGAGACCACTGCCCGGCTGTGGGTTCGGCGCCTGGAACCTCCTGGGACCTAACCCTAACCCTAACCCTACCCCGAAAAAGGACCCTCCACCAAAACCGAAGCCAGCCTCGATCCCTATTCCTGCATTTGAGCTGCCGTGTGGCATGGGCCCTCATTTCAGGCCTCGAGGGAGATCACCAGACCGGAGTCGCTTTGGCCCTGGCGACGTCCCTGGACCGAACCCTAACTCTAGATAAGGCTCTCTCCGCATGGGGACCCAATTCCAAGGTAGGACAGCATCACGAGCCTGGGGTCCAGAAGCGGGGCAGGCTGACTTGCCAAGGAACCTGGAAGCTCACCATGTCGTTTGCCAGGCCCGGCTGCAGCTCCCGAGAGGATTCCGGAGGCCTCCTCGACCAGGGGCTTATCGACGTGTGTGGCCTTGGCAGCCAAAGAGGGATCCTGACTGGCACCGTCCCTCGTGCCCTCAACTCAGCCCTTTGGGGAGACCACTGCCCTGATGTGTGTTTGGTGCCTGGAGCCTCCAGGTACACAACCCTAACCCTAACCCTACCCCGATCCGGGACCCTCCTACGAAACCTAAGCCTACCTCGATCCCTAATCCTGCATTTGAGCCGCCTTCTGGCATGGAACCTCACTTCAGCCCTCGAGGGAGATCACAGGACAGGAGTCGCTTCGGCCCAGGCGACGTCCCTTTACGGAACCCTAACCCTAGCTAAGCCTCTCTCCTCATGGGGACCCAATTCAAAGGTCTGACAGCATCTCGCACCTGGGACCAGAAGCGTTGCAGGCTGACTCGGCAAGGAACCTGGAAGATCACCATGGCTTTTCCCAAGCTCGGCTGCAGCTCCCGAGAGGATTCCGGAGGCTCCTCCATCAGGGGCCGATCGACGTGTGTGGCCTTGGCAGCCAAAGACGGATCCTGACCGGCACCGTCACTTGTGCACTCAACTCAGCCCTTCGCCTAGACCACCACCCTGCTGTGGGTTCGGCGCCTGGAGGTCCTGGGAGCTAACCCTAACCCTAACCCTACCACGAACCGGGACCCTCCACTGAAACTTAAGCCTGTCTCGATCCCTAACCCTGCAGTTGAGCCGCCTTCTGGCATGGGCCCTCACTTCAGCCCTCGAGGAAGATCACGAGACCGGAGTCGCTATGGCCTTGGCAACGTCCCTGGACCGAACTCTAACCCTAGCTAAGGCTTTCTCCCCATGGGGACCCAATTCCAACGTCTGACAACACCACGCGCCTGGCGTCCCGAAATGGTCAGGCTAAGTCGGCATGGAACCTGGAAACTCACCATGTCATTTCTCAGGCCCAGCTGTAGCTGCCCAAGAGGATTCCTGAGGCTCCTCCATCAGGGCCGATCGACGTGTGTGGCATTGGCAGCCAAAGAGGGATCCTGACCGGCACCGTCCCTTGTGATCTCAACTCAGCCCTTCAAGGAAACCACGACCCTGCTGTGGGTTCGGCGCCTGGAGCTCCTGGGAGCTAACCCTAACCCTAACCTACCCCAATCCTGGACCCTCCACCGAAACCTAAGCCTGCCTCGATCACTACCCATGCAATTGAACCACCTTCTGGCATGGGCCCTGACTTCAGCCCTCGAGGGAGATCACGAGACTAGAGTCGCCACTGACCTGGTGACGTCCCTTACCGAACCCTAACCCTAGCTAAGGCTCTACCCCATCGGGACCCAATTTTACCGTCTGAAATCACCATGCGCCTGGGGTCCAGATGCGGTGTAAGCTGACTCGGCATGGAACCTGGAAGCTCACCATGTCGTTTCCCAGTCCCGGCGCCAGCTGCCCGAGTGGATTCTGGAGGCCTCCTCGATCAGGGGATGTGTTGCCTTGGCAGACCAAGACGGATCCTGACGGGCACCCTCCCTTGTGTCCTCAACCTAGCCCTTCAGGGAGACCACTGTATTTCTGTGGGTTCGTCGTCTGGAGCTCCTGGGATTTAAACTTCACCCTAAACCTACCCTCTGGAGGTTTCTACAGCTATCCTCAAATCCTAACCCTCTCAGCCATCCTCAAATCTCAGCCATCCTCAAATCTCAGCCATCCTCAAATCCTAACCATCTCAGCCATCCTCAAATCCTAACCTTCTACTTGAGCCGCCCCATTGCATGGGCCCTCATTTCAGGCCTTGAGAGAGATTTCGGGCTCAGTGTGCCTTCGGCCCTGGTGACGTCCCTGGACCAAACCCTTATCCTAGGTAAGGCTCTCTCTCCGTGGGGACCCAATCCCTACGTCTGACAACACCATACGCCTTGGGACATGAAGGGTTGCATGGTCACTTGGTATGGTATCTGGAAGCTCACCATATCGTTTCCCATGCCTGTTGCAGCTGCCAGAGAGGATTCCTGAGTCTTCCCCGACCAGGCGCTCATAGAGTTGTGTGGCCTTGGAAGAACAGAGTCTGACCCTGCCCGGAACTCTCCCTTGTGCCCTGAACTCAGTCCTTCGTGGAGACCACGTGTGTGTTCTGGCTTCAGCACTTGGGGGCTCCTGGGACGTAACCCCAATCCTACCCTTAACCGGACCCTCATCCAAATCCTAAGCTGGACTTGAACCCTATCCCTTCATTTTAACCTCACCTTCACCTGAGCCCTCACTTCATCTCTCGAGGGAGATCTCGAGACTGGAGTTACTTCGATCCTGGCTACGTCCCTGGTCCAAACACTAACCGTAGCTAAGTCTCTCTCCTCTTGTGGACCCAATCCCAAGGTCTGGCAACACCACGCGCCTGGGGTTCCAGAAGTGACGCAGTGTCCCTCGGCATGGTGCCGGGAACCTCACAATGTCATTCTGCAGGCCCGGCTGCAGTTGTCTGAGAGAATTCCTGAGGCCTACCACCAGTGGCCCATAGATTTGCGTGGCCAGGAAGCCAAAGACTGAACCTTACCAGCCCTCTCCCCTGTGCCCTCAACTTACCCCATTCGGGTGACCACTGCCCTGCTGTGGGTTCAGTACCTGGAGCCTCTTGGGTCCTAACCCAAACCCTACCCCTAACCGGAAACCTCAACCGAATCCTAACCCGATCTTGAAACCTAATCAAACAATTGACGCCCACTGTCTCCTGGTTCCTTACTTCATTCCTCTAGGGAGATCACGAGACTGGAGTTGCTTTGGCCCTGGCAACGTCCTGGACCGAACCCTAACCCTAGCTCAGACTCTCTCCCAATGGGGATGTAAGCAACAAACTATAAATCGTCTATGAGAAAAATTGAAAAAAACCCAAAGAAAAGGAAAACATTCCATGCTCACGTATTAGAAGAACAAACATTGTTACGATGTCAATACTACCAAAGCAGTCGAAACACTCAATGCAATCCCTATCAAAATAACACGAGCTTTCTCCACAGAGCTAGAACAAACAACCCTACAATGTGTAAGGATCCAGAAAAGATACCAAAAAGTAAAGTCATGTTGAAAAAGAAAACAAAGGTGGAAACATGACTATTTTGGATTTATGGTGTATTAGAAAGCTGCATTCATCAAGACAGGACGTACAGGCACAGAAACGGAGACAGACGTCAATGGAACAGAATATGGAACCCAGAAATATACCCTCAAACATATGGTGAGGAATCTTTGTTAACACAGAAAGAATATCGAATGGAATCAGAGTCTCTTCAGCAAATGATACTCGGGATACTGGACATTGAGAATGTTGAACCTGGACACTGTCCTTAAACGACACACACACACACACACACACACCTCATAATGAATGAATTATCTAAATGTAATTCAGGAACATTCAAAATCCTGGAGGAGATAACAGGCAATGTACCTCCTTGATCCTGGCCACAGCAACTTCTCGCTTGTCATGTCTCCAGAAGCAAGGGCAATAGAAACCACAATGAACTATTGGGTCCTGAAGATAAAAAGCTTCTTCACAGAAGGGGACAAAATCAGCCAAACTAAAAGGCAACTGAATGAAATGGGAGAATATATTTGCAAGTGACATATCAGATAAAGGGTTAGTATCCAAAATCTATAAAAAACTGATCACACTCAACACCCAGAAACCAAATAATCCAGTGAAGAAATGGGCAAAAGACATGAAGAGACACTTTAAGAAAGATGGCATCCAGATCGGTCACACATGAAAAGATGCTCAATCTCACTGGTCATCACTGAAATACAAATGAAACCCACAATGAGATATCCCCTCACACCTATCAGAATGGCTAAAATTAACATCTCCTGAAATGACAGATGTTGGCAAGGATGCAGGGAAAGGGAACCCTTTTGCAATGCTGGTGCGAATGCAAAGCGGTGTAGCCATTCTGGACAATAGTATGGAGATTCGTCACAAAAACAAAAAATAGAACTACACTAGGACCCAGCAATTGCACTACTACGTGTTTATTCAAAAGATACACTAACGCTGACTCGAAGTGGCACGTGTACTCCAATATTTATAGCAGCATTCTCAACAATAGCTAAGTTATGCAAAGAGCCCAAATGACCACTGACAGATGAATGGATAAAGAAGATATGGTATATGCATACAATGGACTATCACTCGGTGACCAAAAAGAATGAAATCTCGCTCTTTGCATCAACGTGGATGGAACCGGACTTTCTTAAGCTTAGCAAAATATGTCAGAGAACGACACGCATCCTATGATTTCTCTCATCTGTCGAATTTAATAAAACTGAACATAGTGCAAGGAAAGCAAAAATAAGATACATACAGAGAGGGAGTCAAATGATAAGAAACTGTTAAATAGAGGGAAGAACCTCAGGGTTCCTGGAGGGTTACTGAATAGGGGTATGGGCTAAATGGGTGATGGGCATTAGGGGTGGACCTTGGGATGAGTATTGGGTATATTTTGTACTTGATGGATCACTAAATTCTACTGCTGAAACTGTATTCCTCTATAAGGTAACTAACTTGGGCTTCAATTTTAAAAAGAAGAAATATTAAAAATAAGTAAAGAAATGTACCACCAGTCAAAAGAAAAGAATATTTAAATCGGGCTCTTGAGTGGAAAGGAAAGACTAAAAGTGTTACAGACAAGAAAGGATCAGAGAAAACATCAAGAAACAATGACAAAACAACTAGTAGAATGGGACTAAATGTATACCTAGCAATAATCACTCTGACTATAAATGGAATAAATGCTCCAATCCAAAGACATTGGATAGGGCGTCAGAATGGACTAAACAAACAAACAAACAAGCAACAAAAAACAATGTCTATCTAGATGCTGCCTACAAAGCCTTATTTGGACTTAAGTCTCCTGCAGATTTGTTATTTTTTTAAATTTTTTTAATGTTTATTTATTTTTGAGACAGAGAGAGACCGAGCATGAACGGGGGAGGGTCAGAGAGAGGGAGAACAGAATCTGAAACAGGCTCCAGGCTCTGAGCTGTCAACACAGAGCCCGACGCGGGGCTCGACCTCATGGACCGCGAGATCATGACCTGAGCCGAAGTCGGCCCCTTAACCGACTGAGCCACCCAGGCGCCCCAAGTCTCCTGCAGATTTGAAGTGAGGGAATGAAGAAATATTTATCATGCCAATAATGTCAAAAGAAAGCCAGTAGCCATACTTATATCATGCAAAATAAACTTTAAAACCGAGACTCTATTTTGGTACCCTTTGGGTAAATACCTAATAGTGACATTGCATGCACCCAGTATTTATAGCAGAATTATCAACAGTAGCCCAACTATGGAGAAAGCCTAAGTATCCATCAACTGAGGAATGTGTAAAGAAGTTGTGGTGTGTGTATGTATACGTATGTATATGCATATGGACATATGTGTATGTTCATATATACATACATACGTATATACAATGAAATATAACTCAGCTTCAAGAAGAATGAAATCTTGCCATTTGCAACGATGTGGATGGAGCTCGAATGTATTATGCTACGTGAAATAGGTCAATCAGAGAAAGACACATATATGATTTCACTCATGTGGAAGTTAAGAAACAAAACACATGAAAACTTAGGAAGGAGCCAGGAAAAGAGAAGTGTGGTAACAAACCACATGAGTCTCTTAATGTTAGAGAAAAAAAAAAGTGAAAGTTGATGGGGGGAGATGGGTCAGCGCTGGGCTAGATGGAGGACGAGTATTAAGGAGAGCACTTGTTGTGATGAGCACTGGGTGTTGTATGTAAAGGATGAATCACCGAATTCTACTCCTAAACCCGAGAATGCACTGTATGTCAACTAAGACTTAAATTAAAATACATACATACATACATACATACAGCTATAACAAGAGATGAAGACAGACACTATCTGATACTAAAGGGGACAGCCACACAAGAAGATCCAATGATTGTAAATTTCGATGCACCCAACATGCGATCACCAAGTATACAAAACATTTAGCAACAACCGTAAAGGAACTCATTTATAATATGATGATGATAGTAGAGGACATTAACACATCACTCACATCAATGGACAGAACCTATAAACAGAACGTCAACAAGGAAACAATGGCTTTGAGTGACACACTGGACCAGAAGGGTTTAACAGATATATTCAGAACACTCCATACTAAAATGCCAGAGTACACATTCTTTTCAAGCATACCTGGGGCGTTCTCCAGAATTGATCACATTCTCGGTCACAAATCAGGCCTCAAGAGGTACCCAACGACAGAGAACAGACCAAGCATCTTTTCTAACCACAAAGCTAGGAAACTTGAAGTCAACCACAAAAAGAGGGCGGGGGGGGGGGGGGGCGGGAAGGCCACAAATAAAGGGAGGTTAAGTAACATGCTTCTAAATGAATGGGTCAAACAGGAAATCAATGAGAAAATACACTGAAACAAATGAAAATGAAAATACACTGGTAAAACCCTTTGGAATGCGGCAAAAGCAGTCTATGATGGAAGTATATAGCAATACAAGCCTACCTTAAAGAGCAAGAAAACTCTCAAAGAATCCTAACTTACACCTGAAGGAATGAGAAAAAGAGCAGCAGAAGGAAGGAAATAATAGAGTTTAGGGCAGAAATAAGGAATATAGAAACCAAAAAGACACTAGACCAAATCAATGAAACCAGGGGCTGGTTCATTGAATGCAGTAATCAACTTGAAAACCTCCTAGGCATACTCTTCACAAAGAAGACAGAAAGGACCCAAATAAATGAAATCACAAATAAGAAAGGAGAAATGACAGTCAACACCACAAAAATACAATTAGAAGATAATATTATGAACAACTATATGCAACAAATTGGACACTCTGAGAAAAATGGACAAATCCCTAGAAACACACACACTACCAAAACTGAAACAGGAAGATACCTAAAAGCTGAAAACAGAAAGATACCCCATCAGTAATTAAAAAAATCTCCCCCCAACACAAGAGTTCATGGCCAGATGGCTTCATGGATGAATTCTACCATCCATTCAAGGAAGAGGTAATAGGTATTCTCCTCGAATTATTACAAAAAATAAAAAAAGAAGGAAAACTTACAAATTCATCGTATGAGGCCATCATTACCCTGATACCAAAACGAGATGAAGCCTCCACTAAAACCGAAAACTGCAGTGGCGCCTGTGTGGGTCGGTCGGTTTACTGTCCACCTCTTAATTTTGGATGAGGACATTATCTTGTGGTACGTGGGTTCGAGTCCTACGTTGGGCCCTGCCATGACAGTGTGGGGCGTGGCCAGGACTCTCTCTCTCCCTGTCTCTCTGCCCCTCCCTCACTTTTATGTACACTATCTAAGGAAAAAATAAGCATTTAAAAAGATGTTTAAAAATTTTAAATAAAACTGCAGAGCAATAGCCTGATGACTATGTATGCCGAAATTCTCATTAAAATACTTTCAAATTAAAGTCAACAATACATTGATAGAATCATTTCCCATAATCAAGTGGTATATATTCCTGGGCTGCAAGCGTGTTTCCACATTCACATATCAATCAACATGATGCACCACAGTAATAGAAGAAAGGATAAGAATAATACGATGCTTTCAACAGATGCAGGGAAACTATTTGATAAAATGTCACATCCATTCATGATAAGAACCGTCAGCAAAGTACATTGAGACTCAACCTACCTGCACATAACAAAGGTCGTCTATGAAAATCCCACAGCTCATCTCATCCTCAATGGGTAAAAATTGAAAATTTTTCTTCCAATGTCAGGGACAAGATAGGAATGACCCCTCTCACCAATGTTATCCCACATAGTACGGGAAACCCTAACCATAGCACTCAGACAACAAAAAGAAATAAGAGGCATCCAAATCGGCAAGGAAGAAGTAGCACTTTCGCTGTTTGGAACTGACATGATAGGTTCTATAAAAAACATGAAAGTTTCCCTTAAAAATTGCTAGAATCGATATATGAATTCGACAGGTCACAATCTACAGAAATCAAGGAACATAGATGTATTGAATTTCTAACACAAATCATGAATTAACACAGAGAGAAAGTAAGGGATCAATCCCATTGACAGGCTCACAAATACCACAAGAAACCAGGAATAAACCTAACCAAAGAGGTGAAAGACCTGTACTCTAAAGACTATGAAACACTGATGAAATAAATGGAAGAGGACACAAAGAAATGGACATACGTTTCATGTTCATGGATGGGAAGCACAAAATACTGTTAAAATGTCTACACTCCTCAAAGCAATCTACACATATAATGAAATGAAGTGTGATAGGGATATCACACTCAAAAAAACATTTGTCACAGAACAAGAACAAATAATCTCAACATGTGTATGGAATGACAAATGCCCCAAACAGCCAACACAAACTTGTAGAAGAAAAGCAAAGCTGGAGACATCACAATTCCAGACTTTAGGTTATATTACAAAGCTATACTGATCAGAACAGTATGATCAGTATGTCCGTACTGAACAGTACTGACAAAACAACAACAAAACAAAACAACAACAACAAACTCATACACATAGATCAATAGCATGGACACCCAGAAATAAACTCACACCTCTATGGTCAATTAATTCTCAACAAAGCAGGAAAGAACATCCAATGGAAAAAAAAGATAGTCTTGGGACACATGGGTGGCCCAGTCACGAAAGCGTGTGATGGTGGGTTCAGCTCAGGTCATGATCTCAGGGCAGTGCAGAGCATGCGTGGGATTCTCTCTCTCCATGTCTCCCTGCCCCTCTTCTGCATGCTCGCTCTCTCTCTCTCTCTCTCTCAAAAATAAATACATAAATTAAAAAAAAGGCTCCTCAATATATGGTTTTGGAAAAACTTGACTGCAATCTGCAAAACAAAACAAAAACAACGGACCACTGTCTTACAACATACACAAAAATAAATCCAACATGGACAAAGACCTCTATGTGAAACCTGAAACCATAAAAATCCCAGAGGATAACACGGGTAGTATCTTACTTGACATTGCCTGTACAAACGTCTTTGTAGATATATCTCTAGAGGTCAGGGAAACGCAAGCAAAAATAATGAGACTTTATAAAAATTAAAACCTTCCGTCACCAAGGAAATAATCAACAAAACGAAAACATCAACAGAATGATATCTGCAAACGACATAGGATACAGGGTTAGTGTCCAAAATATATACAGTTATACAGCACCCAAAAAATGAGAAATCTGATTAAAAATGGGCAGAAGACACGAGTGGACATTTCCCGAAGGAAGACATATACATGGCCAAGAGACACATGAAAAAATGCTCAACAATACTGATCTTCAGGGAGATACAATTCGAAAGTACAATGAGAGAACACATCACATCTGTCACAATGACTAAAATCAATGAAGGATGACACAGCAGGTGTTGCCAAGGATGTGGGGAAAGAATAACCCTCTTGCACTGTGGGTAGGAATGCAAACTGGTGCAGCCACTCTGGAAAACCACATGGAGATGTCAAAAACAAAACAAAACTGGAAATAGAAGTACCTTACAATCCAGCAACTTCACTACAAGGTATTTCCACAAAGAATACAAAATCTTCAAAGGGATACATGCACCGTGATGTTTACAGCAGCGTTTTCTACAAAAGCCAAATGACAGAAACTATCCAAGCACCCATCAACTGATGAATAAATTGAGATGTGGTCTATGGAATGTAATATGATTTAGCCGTAAAAACGTGAAATCTTGCCATTTGCCACGAGGTGGATGGAGAGAGAGAATGTTATGCTGGGTGAAATAAGCCTGTCGGAGAAAGACAAATACCCAATGATTTCACTAACACATGGCAAGAAAACAAAAGAAAGGGGCGGGGGGAGGAGACAAACGGACTCTTAACTAGGAAACAAACTGAGGAGTTCCACAGCGAGGTGAGGGAATGGGTGAAACAGCTGATGGGGATTAAGAAGTGCACCTGGGATGAGCACCGGGTGACGTGTGGAAGTGTTGCTCTATATTGGACACCTGAAACTACTATTACACTGTGTCTTCACTCAGTGGAATTTAAATTAAACGATAACATAAGGTTAATGAGACTTACCTACCGGGTTTTCGGTAGTGTTCAATCACTTCACTAGGTTGGAAAAATAACCATGAAATTTTTAAAAAAGCATGTATGATGTGTGGGACAGTTTGTGACCTTACCTTGGTCTCTGGGTCCAGCAGAACTCGGAACATGGGTCCCAGCTCCTTCTTCTAGAAGGTCGTGAGACGAGCATTGTATGGATCCACGTCCTAATTGAATGCAGCTCCCGTGCTTCTGAATTTCTGTTAGGGTTCCTTCCCGGAAACAAGCCTGGATCTGGAACAAACCATCGACTGCATCTATGAGGTGATGTCGTGGGACCCCGCAATCCACAAGTCCTTTAGCAAAATACGTCTTGTTCAAACACTGTCCGGGAAGGGGTGGAATGAAACACGGGAACAGCCCAGAAAATGCAAAGGCCTGTGCAGCTCAGCGACCAGCTTGACCAGGGAAGCCACCCAGCGCCCCCTCCTCAGCACTCATTACAACAAGGCAGCTTCTCTCTGGCGACTCAGGAGATGCCAAGTTGCTGCTAAGCTCCCAAGGTCTCCCCTGGGGCGGGTGGCAGAACCTGCTGGAAATGCAGCTCTGCTCTCTGTACTCAGGCACCAGCAGAGGCCTGTGTCCTCTGAGAGCAATCGAAGCCCTTCCTGCTCTGAGGTGCCCTGGGTCAGAAAAGCAGATGGTGCGCCCTCCGCTGGCTATCATTGCCCAGCAGAGGAACCCGGCCCTCGGGGGTCTGTGGTGCTTGAGCTCTCTCTGCTGGCCACCATGGGAATTCCTTCAATGTGGAAGGCCCTGGTTGCTCAGCTGAGAGACCGAAGGTGCTCTGGGCAACTAAGCCTGTTCTCCTCGTTGGGAAGGTCTTAGTGACAGGGCCTGGACACAAAATCTTTTCCTTCTCTTTCTTGTGAGTGAAGAATGAAACCGAATTTATTAACGTAACGACATCATTGGTAATGTTTTAAGCAATATTCACAGAAAAATAAGACCACCGATTTACACATGCTGAACAAGAGGTAATGTTGTTTACCACCAAAATACTTAGCTTAGATAAAGAATGGACACCTTTGAGAGAGAGAGATACCGGCGTCCAGCGATGGAGTGAATGAGTCCTAGGGATACAAGGGACAGCCAATGGAATGGAGTCAATCCTGTAACAATATTGTTGCATGCTTTCACAGGATAGCTACACTTGTGGTTGAGTACAACATAATGTAGAGCATATGGAATGACTACAATGTATGCCTAAAACTAACACAACGAATGTGTGAACAATATTTCAATTAAAAATAGACATCCTTTACACTATCTTTAATTTCTTCTTCTTTGCCACTAAACTATCTTTCCTGGGGCGCTTGGGTGGCTTAGTCGGTGAAGCGTCCGACTTTGAGTCAAGTCAGGATTTGGCAGTCCATGAGATTGAGCCCCGCATCAGCCTCTGTCCTGAGAGCTCAGAGCCTCGAGCCTGCCTCAATTCGGTGTCTCCCACTCTATCCCCCTCCCCAGCTCGGGTTCTCTCAAAAAAAGAAACATTAAAAATGAAAAATCATTCCTCATTGAGAATCTGCGAATTTCCATTCATACCAGATTCTCTAACATCACCTTCTTGGTGTTGAAAGCTTATCTGAAAAGTCACGAATAATATCTTTGATGACACATATGTGACAACGTCAGAATGCAACTTACAGGGAGCTACACATCAGTTGTGAATTTACAGTGTGTATCCTTGGCTAATATTTACACTGAAATGTGCTTTAGGGATACGGATGGATGAAATAATGTCCATCCGTCATATAGGTCAATTGCCTATAGGACTATTATGCCTTCAATTACTGATTGCCATCTCTTCAGAACTAAAAGAAAGCTGGGTCAAGAAAATGTCTTTGAATTTCATGTAAGAGAAGACTAGGGTGTTTGAAAGGGTCCACCTACCTTCTGGATTCCTCAGATTGGTTGTGGAGAGGAGGATAGCAACCTATGATTTGGATGCACACCGCTAGTCCCAGAGGGAGGATGTGTACCTTATTGTCAAATATAGATATATATATATATTTTACCAATATTACTAGTCCACCTCTGCTAGGTCCAGACTGCATGACCTGGGGGCAACGCAATACCTGATGCCTGGGTTCAGAACTTGAGGAAGGCAGGCTGGCGGGGGAGGGGGGAAATCCAACAGAGCCTGGGGCAGTGAGGGAGATGGCCCTGGGACACCTCCCCACAGGGCAGGCTATGGAGTTTACCTGCCAAAGAGCGGCACACTCTCCCTCAAGACATCCCTCTCCATGACAGAACGTGAGGCTGAACCTCACAATTCTAGAAGAAATGAGGGCTACCCATCTTTTCAATTCCAATGGCCTCTGCAGAACTTGGGCCCAGGGATGTTGGAGTCTTGGGGCCATAGAACTCTGATCCCCTGATACAAGCCCTTTTTGCCCCAGCACTCAGAGCCACTTCCTACATCCTCTCTCCCCTGGCCCATCTAACCGTGTCCACATACCCGGACCAGGTCTCTACTTTCCTTCTTGTACTTCCTCTTTGTCTCTGTTTCTCTCTAACCACATCTCTCTCTATTTCTTCCTTTCACTCTCTAGGGAGTGGTGTATTATACGGTGCTCAACTTTGTTCTTATACATGGGAATATCCAATTTTCCTAGCACCAGTTATTCAAAAGACTACTCTTCTCCACTGTGTATTATTGACTCCCTTGTCGAATACTAGGTGACTGTAACGCATGGGTTTAGTTTGGGCTCTCAATTTCTGTTCCATTGTCTTGTGTGTGTGCTTATGCCAGTGACATCATTGATTTCTTTGTGTTAGAATGACGCTTGAAATCCAGAAGGGGGATGCTTCCTGTTTTGTTCTGTCTTGCGTTGGCTACATGGGGTCTTTTTGTGGTTCCAAATAAATTTTAGGTTATGATTTTCTAATTGCATAAATATTGCATCGGAGTCTTGATAGAGATTGCACTGAATCTCTAGATGGCTTTGGGTAATATGGACATTGTACTGTAGTAATTCCTCCGAAAGTTGGACATGGGATGGCTTTTCACTGACTTGTGTGTTCTCCCCTTTCCTTCACCCAAATTGAATTTCTTCCATTCCTGCACACAGGTTTTATAGTTTTCTGTAGAGAGAGTTTCATTTCCTTGGCTAACGGTATTGCTATAATTTTTATTGTTTTTGATTGTATAAATGGGATTGTTTTCTTTACTTCTTCTCAGAGAATTGGGTTAGTGTATAGGAATGATACAGAATTTGATATGGTGACTTTATACTTTGGAACTTCACTGCATTTCTTGATTAGATATTAACAGGTTCTTTTACATTAAACTTTCTATTTCAGACCTTTACCTAGTTAAAAAAAACAACATAGTATTTGGGAATAGCTGACACACTATGTTACATTAGTTTCATATGAAAAACATAGTCATTGGCAAATGTATACATTCTGCTACGCTAACACAGGTGTAGCTGTCATCTGTCACCATGCATCCCTACTCCAGTACCATTCTCTATGTGCCCTATGCTATATCTTCTATCTGTGATTCATTCATTGCATAACCAGAAGCCTGCATCATCCAATCCCCTTCACATATCTAGGGCATCCTTGTCTTGTGCCTGATCTTAGCGGAAAATCTTTCACAATTTCACTACTGAGTATGACATTAGCTGTGGGCTTCACATACATGGCCTTCGTTATGTTGAGATCTGACCCTTCTACACAGAATTTTAAAGAGATTTTTACCACAAATGGATACCAAAGTTTCTCAGAACGCTTGTTCTGTGTCTATTGACATCCTCACATGAGTTTCCTTTTTCCTTTTTAACATGTATTTATTTAGATCAGTTTAAACGTATTTATGTGTTTTTTTTTGTACTCATTTTTCAAGTTTTTATTTAATTCCAGTTGGTTAACATGCAGTGTAATGTTAGCTTCAGGTAAGGAATGTAGTCATCCATCACTTACATACAACACCCAGTGATCCTCACTACTAGTGCCCTCCATAGCCCATCACCCATTGAACCCATCCCCCTATGCCACCTCCCTGGCGACATCCCTGGACCGAACCCTAACCCAAGCTATGGCTCTCCCCCATGGGGACCCAATTGCAACGTTTGACAACACCACGCGCCTGGGGTCCATAAGCGGTGCAGGCTGACTCGGCATGGAACCTGGAAGCTCACCATGTTGTTTCCCAGGCCCGGCTGAAGCTACTAAGAGGATTCTGGAGGCCTCCTCGACCAGGGGCAAATCGTCGTCTGTGGCCAAGGCAGCCAAAGACAGATCCTGCACGGAACCATCCCTTGTGCCCTCAGTTCAGCCCTTTGGGGAGACCACTGTCCTGCTGAGGGTTCGGCGCCTGGAGCCTGCGGGGACCTAATCCTAAACCTAACCCTACCCCGAACCGGGACCCTCCACCGAAAAATAAGCCTGCCTCGATACCTAACCCTGGAATTGAACTGCCTTCTGGCATGGGCCCTCACTTCAGCCCTCGAGGGAGATCAGAAGACTGGAGTTGCTTTGGCACAGGCTACGTCCCTGGACCGAACCCTAACAGAGCTATGGCTCAGTCCCCATGGGGATCCAATTCCAACGTCTGAAAACACAACGGGACTGGGGTCCAGAAGTGGTGCAACCTGACTCCGCAAGGAACCTGGAAGCTCACCATGTCGTTTCCCAGGCCTGGCTGCAGCTGCGCGAGAGGATTCTGGAGGCTTCCTCGACCAGGGGCCGATCGACGTGTGTGGTCTTGGCAGCCAAAGACGTATCCTGACCGGCACAGTCCCTTGTGCACTAAACGCAGCCCTTCGCGGATACCACTGCCCTGCTGTGTGTTCGGCGCCTGGAGACTCCTGGGACCTAACTTTAACCCTAACCCTACCCCGAACCGGGACTCTCCCCCGAAACCTAACCCTGCCTCAATTCCTAACCCTGCAATTGAGCCACCTTCTGACATGGGCCCTCACTTCAGCCCTCTAGGGGGATCACGAGACTGCAGTCGCTTCGACCCTGGCGATGTCCTTGGACCAAACTCTAACTCTAGCTCATGTTCAGTCCACATGGGGACCCAATTCCAACGTCTGACAACACCACCCGCCTGGGGTCCAGAAGCGATGCAGGCTGACTCGGCAAGGAAACAGGAAGCTCAACATGTCGTTTCCCGAGCCTGGCTACCGCTGTCCGAGAGGATTGCGGAGGCCTCCTCGATCAGGTGCCAATAGACCTGTGTGGCCTTGGCAGCCAAAGAAGAATCCTGACCGGCACCGTCTCTTGTGCCCTCAACTCAGCCCTTTGCGGAGACCACTACCCTGCTGTGGGTTCGGCGCCTGGAGTTCCTGGGACGTAACCCTAAACCTAATCCTACCCCGAACCGGGAACCTCCACTGAAACCTAAGCCTACCTGGATCCCTAACCCTACGATTGAGCCGCCTTCTGGCATGGGCCCTCACTTCAGCCCTCGAGGGAGATAACGAGACTGGAGTCGCTTCCGCCCTGGCAACGTCCCTGGAAGGATCCCTAACCCTAGCTAAGGCTCTTTCCCCATGGGGACCCAATTCACAAGTCTGACAACACCACCTCCTGGATGCGGTTTTTCCGCCTCCTGGATGCAGTTTAATTCCCAAGGTTTCCAGGGATGAGCAAACCTTCACAAAGAGAGAAAGCACAGGCCAGGCCAGCCAGACTCCTTATTCTGTCGAGGAACAAAGTGCCAGCCTGGTGGCACCAGGAACCAGCACCAGCACGGCGCTGCCTGCCCCACCATCCAGACCATCCAGAGCGGGAAGCTGGCCTACGCTCCCTGCTCAGCCCCAGAACGCATCCCCAAGACCAGAGGCTGCACGCACAGCCTCAGGGAGGAACCGGCGGTGGGCCTACATCTCTCCTCTCTGTGCCTGAAGCTGCGCAGTAGGTTCTGGGTCCGTGCCTCCTTGACTTTGGCTTTCTTAGAGGCCAGCTTCTTCCGCTTCTTGGGAGGGTGGACGAGACGATGCAGAGCAGGAGGGACAAGATAGTCAGGGACATGGGCCAGGTGGGGCTTCACCACAGCAGGGTGTAAGGCAGTTCATGCCACAGCAGCTGGAGGTCAGGGGGGTTGTCTTCGAAGTATGTCTTGTGCCTCTCTGAATGCAGAAGTTCACCACTCCTGGGGTCCAGAAGCAGTGCATGCTGACTCGGCATGCAACCAGGAAGCTCAACATGTCATTTCCAGGCCCGGCTGCAGCAGCCCGAAAGGATTCCGGAGGCCTCCTCGACCACGGGAGGAACAACATGTGTGGCCGGGGCAGCCAAAGAGGGATCCTGACCGCCACCATCCCTTGTGCCCTCAACTCAGCCCATCGGGGAGATCACTGCCCTGCTGCGGGTTCGGCGCCTGGAACCTCCTGGGACCTAACCCTAACCCTAACCCTACCCCGAACGGGGACCCTCCACCAAAACCTAGGCCTGCCTCGAACCCTAATCGTGCATTTGAGCCGCCTTCTGGAATGGGCCCTCACTTCAGGCCTCGAGGGAGATCACGAGACCGGAGTCGCTTCGGCCCTGGCGACGTCCCTGGACCGAACCCTAACCCTAGCTAAGGCTCTCTCCTCATGGGGACCCAATTCCAAGGTCGGACAGCATCACGCGCCTGGGGTCCAGAAGCGGTGCAGGCTGACTCGGCATGGATCTTGGAATCTCACCATGTCGTTTCCCAGGCCCGGCTGCAGCTCCCGAGAGGATTCCGGAGGTCTCCTCGACCAGGGGCTTATCGACGTGTGTGGCCTTGAAAGCCAAAGAGGGTCCCTGACCGGCACGGTCCCTTGTGCCCTCAACTCAGCCCTTCGGGGAGACCACTGCCCGGCTGTGGGTTCGGCGCATGGAACCTCCTGGGACCTAACCCTAACCCTAACCCTACCCCGAACCAGGACCCTCACCGAAACCTAAGCCAGCCTCGATCCCTATTCCTGCATTTGAGCCGCCGTCTGGCATGGGCCCTCATTTCAGGCCTCGAGGGAGATCACCAGACCGGAGTCGCTTCGGCCCTGGCGACGTCCCTGGACCGAAACCTAACCCTAGATAAGGCTGTCTATGCATGGGGACCCAATTCCAAGGTAGGACAGCATCACGAGCCTGGGGTCCAGAAGCGGGGCAGGCTGACTTGCCAAGGAACCTGGGAGCTCACCATGTCGTTTCCCAGGCCCGGCTGCAGCTCCCTAGAGGATTCCGGAGGCCTCCTCGACCAGGGGCTTATCGACGTGTGTGGCCTTGGCAGCCAAAGAGGGATCCTGACCGGCACCGTCCTTTGTGCCCGCAACTAAGCCCTTCGGAAAGAACACTGCCCTGCTGTGAGTTCTGCGTCTGGAACCTCTTGGGACCTAACCCTAACCCTAACCCTTTCCCGAACCGTTACCCTCCACTGACACCTAAGCCTGCCTCGTTCCCTTATCCTGCATTTGAGCCGCATTCTGACATGCGCCCTCACTTCAGCCCTCGAGGGAGATCACGAGAGCGGAGTCGCTTCGGCCCTGGCATCGTCCCTGGACCGAACCCTAACCCTAGCTAAGGCTCTCTCCTCTTGGGGACCCAATTCCAAGGTCGGACAGCATCACGCGCATAGGGAACAGAAGCGGTGCAGGCTGACTCGGCAAGGAACCTGGAAGCTCACCATGTCGTTTCCCAGGCCCGGCTGCAGCTCCCGAGAGGATTCCGGAGGCCTCCTCGACCAGGGGCTTATCGCCGTGTGTGGTCTTGGCAGCCAAAGAGGGACCCTACCGGCACCGTCCCTTGTGCCCTCAACTCAGCCCTTCGGGGAGACCACTGCCCTGCTGTGAGGTCAGCGCCCGGAATCTCCTGGGTCCTACCCCTAAACCTAAACCTAACCCGAACCGTTAACTTCCACCGAAACCTAAGCCTGCCTCGATCCGTAATCCTGAATTTCAGCCGCCTCCTGGCATGGGCCCTCACTTCAGCCCTCGAGGGAGATCACGAGACCGGAGTTGCTTCGGCCCTGGCGACGTCCCTGGACGGAACCCTAACCCTAGCTAAGGGTCTCTCCTCATGGGGACCCAATTCTAAGGTCGGACAGCATCACGAGCCTGGGGTCCAGAAGCGGGGCAGGCTGACTTGCCAAGGAACCTGGAAGCTCACCATGTCGGTTCCCAGGCCCGGCTGCAGCTCCCGAGAGGATTCCGGAGGCCTCCTCGACCAGGGGCTTATCGACGTGTGTGGCCTTGGCAGCCAAAGAGGGATCCTGACCGGCACCGTCCTTTGTGCCCACAACTAAGCCCTTCGGAAAGAACACTGCCCTGCTGTGAGTTCTGCGTCTGGAACCTCTTGGGACCTAACCCTAACCCTAACCCTTCCCCGAACCGTTACCCTCCACTGACACCTAAGCCTGCCTCATTCCCTTATCCTGCATTTGAGCCGCCTTCTGACATGCGCCCTCACTTCAGCCCTCGAGGGAGATCACGAGAGCGGAGTCGCTTCGGCCCTGACATCGTCCCTGGACCGAACCCTAACCCTAGCTAAGGCTCTCTCCTCTTGGGGACCCAATTCCAAGGTCGCACAGCATCACGCGCATAGGGAACAGAAGCGGTGCAGACTGACTCGGCAAGGAACCTGGAAGCTCACCATGTCGTTTCCCAGGCCCGGCTGCAGCTCCCGAGAGGATTCCGGAGGCCTCTTCGACCAGGGGCTTATCGACGTGTGTGGTCTGGCAGCCAAAGAGGGACCCTACGGGCTCGTCCCTTGTGCCCTCAACTCAGCCCTTCGGGGAGACCACTACCCTGCTGTGAGTTCGGCGCCCGGAACCTCCTGGGACCTACCCCTAAACCTAAACCTAACCTGAACCGTTACCCTCCACCGAAACCTAAGCCAGCCTCAATCCCTATTCCTGCATTTGAGCTGCCGTCTGGCATGGGCCCTCATTTCAGGCCTCGAGGGAGATCACCAGACCGGAGTCGCTTCGGCCCTGGCGACGTTCCTGGACCGAACCCTAACCCTAGATAAGGCTCTCTATGCATGGGGACCCAATTACAAGGTAGGACAGCATCACGAGCCTGGGGTCCAGAAGCGGGGCAGGCTGACTTGCCAAGGAACCTGGAAGCTCACCATGTCGTTTGCCAGGCCCGGCTGCAGCTCCCGAGAGGATTCAGGAGGCCTCCTCGACCAGGGGCTTATCGACGTGTGTGGCCTTGGCAGCCAAAGAGGGATCCTGACCGGCACCGTCCTTTGTGCCCGCAACTAAGCCCTTCGGAAAGAACACTGCCCGGCTGTGAGTTCTGCGTCTGGAACCTCTTGGGACCTAACCCTAACCCTAACCCTTCCCCGAACCGTTACCATCCACTGACACCTAAGCTGCCTCGTTCACTTATCCTGCATTTGAGCCGCCTTCTGACATGCGCCCTCACTTCAGCCCTCGAGGGAGATCACGAGAGCGGAGTCACTTCGGCCCTGGCATCGTCCCTGGACCGAACCCTAACCCTAGCTAAGGGTCTCTCCTCTTGGGGACCCAATTCCAAGGTCGGACAGCATCACGCGCATAGGGAACAGAAGCAGTGCAGGCTGACTCGGCAAGGAACCTGGAAGCTCACCATGTCGTTTCCCAGGCCCGGCTGCAGCTCCCGAGAGGATTCCGGAGGCCTCCTCGACCAGGGGCTTATCGACGTGTGTGGTCTTGGCAGCCAAAGAGGGACCCTACCGGCACCGTCTCTTGTGCCCTCAACTCAGCCCTTCGGGGAGACCACTGCCCTGCTGTGGGTTCGGCGCCTGGAACCTCCTGGGACCTAACCCTAACCCTAACCCTACCCCGAACCGTTACCCTCCACCGAAACGTAAGCCTGCCTCATTACCTTATCCTGCATTTGAGCTGCCTTCTGATATGGGCCCTCACTTCTAGCCCTCGAAGGAGATCACGAGACCGGAGTCGCTTCGGCCCTGGCATCGTCCCTGGACCGAAGCCTAAACCTAGCTAAGGCTCTCTCCTCATGGGGACCCAATTCCAATGTCGGACAGCATCACGCGCATAGGGAACAGAAGCGGTGCAGGCTGACTCGGCAAGGAACCTGGAAGCTCACCATGTCGTTTCCCAGGCCCGGCTGCAGCTCCCGAGAGGATTCCGGAGGCCTCCTCGACCAGGGGCTTTTCGACGTGTGTGGTCTTGGCAGCCAAAGAGGGACCCTGACAGGCACCGTCCCTTGTGCCCTCAACTCAGCCCTTCGGGGAGACCACTGCCCTGCTGTGAGTTCAGCGCCTGGAACCTGAGGTGACCTAACCCTAACCCTAACCCTACCACGAACCAGGACCATCCCCCGGAACCTAAGCCTGCCTCGACACCTAATCCTGCATTTGAGCCGCCTCCTGGCATGGGCCCTCACTTCAGCCCTCGAGGGAGATCACGAGACCGGAGTCGCTTCGGCCCTGGCGAAGTCCCTGGACTGAACCCTAACCCTAGCTAAGGCTCTCTCCTCATGGGGTCCCAATTCCAAGGTCGGACAGCATCACGCGCCTGGGGTCCAGAAGCGGTGCAGGCTGACTCGGCATGGAACTTGGAATCTCACCATGTCGTTTCCCAGGCCCGGCTGCAGCTCAAGAGAGGATTCCGGAGGCCTCCTCGACCAGGGGCTTATCGACGTGTGTGGCCTTGACAGCCAAAGAGGGTCCCTGACCGGCACGGTCCCTTGTGCCCTCAACTCAGCCCTTCGGGAAGACCACTGCCCGGCTGTGGGTTCGGCGCCTGGAACCTCCTGGGACCTAACCCTAACCCTAACCCTACCCAGAAAAAGGACCCTCCACCGAAACCTAAGACAGGCTCGATCCCTATTCCTGCATTTGAGCTGCCGTCTGGCATGGGCCCTCATTTCAGGCCTCGAAGGAGATCACCAGACCGGAGTCACTTCGGCCCTGGTGACCTCCCTGGACTGAACCCTAACCCTAGATATGGCTCTCTCCGCATGGGGACCCAATTCCAAGGTAGGACAGCGTCACGAGCCTGGGGTCCAGAAGCGGGGCAGGCTGACTTGCCAAGGAACCTGGAAGATCACCATGTCGTTTCCCAGGCCCGGCTGCAGCTCCTGAGAGGATTCCGGAAGCCTCCTCGACCAGGGGCTTATCGACGTGTGTGGCCTTGGCAGCCAAAGAGGGATCCTGACCGGCACCGTCTTTTGTGCCCGCAACTAAGCCCTTCGGGAAGAACACTGCCCTGCTGTGAGTTCGGCGTCTGGAACCTCTTGGAACCTAACCCTAACCCTAACCCTTCCCCGAACCGTTACCTCCACTGAAACCTAGCCTGCCTCGTTCCCTTATCCTGCATTTGAGCCGCCTTCTGGCATGGGCCCTCACTTCAGCCCTCGAGGGAGATCACGAGACCGGAGTCGCTACGGCCCTGGCATCGTCCCTGGACCGAACCCTAACCCTAGCTAAGGCTCTCTCCTGTTTGGGACCCAATTCCAAGGTCGGACAGCATCACGCGCATAGGGAACAGAAGCGGTGCAGGCTGACTCGGCAAGGAACATGGAAGCTCACCATGTCGTTTCCCATGCCCGGCTGCAGCTCCCGAGAGGCTTCCGGAGCCTCCTCGACCAGGGGCTTATCGACGTGTGTGGTCTTGGCAACCAAAGAGGGACCCTGACCGGCACCGTCCCTTGTGCCCTCAACTCAGCCCTTCGGGGAGACCACTGCCCTGCTGTGAGTTCAGCGCCTGGAACCTCCTGGGACCTAACCCTAACCCTAACCCTACCCCGAACCAGGACCCTCCACCGAAACCTAAGCCTGCCTCGACACCTAATCCTGCATTTGAGCCGCCTCCTGGCATGGGCCCTCACTTCAGCCCTCGAGGGAGATCACGAGACCGGAGTCGCTTTAGCCCTGGCGACGTCCCTGGACCGAACCCTAACCATAGCTAAGGCTCTCTGCTCATGGGGACACAATTCCAAGGTCGGACAGCATCATGCGCCTGGGGTCCAGAGGCGGTGCAGGCTGACTCGGCATGGACCTTGCAATCTCACCATGTCATTTCCCAGGCCCGGCTGCAGCTCCCGAGAGGATTCCGGAGGCCTCCTCGACCAGGGTCTTATCGACGTGTGTGGCCTTGACAGCCAAAGAGGGACCCTGAGCGGCATGGTCCCTTGTGCCCTCAACTCAGCCCTTCAGGGAGACCACTGCCCTGCTTTGGGAAAAGCGCCTGGAATCTCCTGGGACCTAACCCTAACCCTAAGCCTACCCCGAACCAGGACCCTCCACCGAAACCTAAGCCAGCCTCGATCCCTATTCCTGCATTTGAGCCGCTTTCTGGAATGGGCCCTCACTTCAGTCCTCGAGGGAGATCACGAGACCCGAGTCGCTTCGGCCCTGGCGACGTCCCAGGACCGAACCCTAACCCTAGTTAAGGCTCTCTCCGCATGGGACCCAATTCCTACGTAGGACAGCATCACGAGCCTGGGGTCCAGAAGCGGTGCAGGCTGACTTGCCCAGAAACCTGGAAGCTCACCATGTCGTTTCCCAGGCCCGGCTGCAGCTCCCGAGAGGATTCCGGAGGCCTCCTCGACCAGGGGCTTATTGCCATGTGTGGTCTTGGCAGCCAAAGAGGGACCCTGACCGGCACCGTCCCTTGTGCCCTCAACTCAGCCCTTCGGGGAGACCACTGCCCTGCTGTGAGTTCAGCGCCTGGAACCTCCTGGGACCTAACCCTAACCCTAACCCTACCCCGAACCAGGACCCTCCACCGAAACCTAAGCCTGCCTCGACACCTAATCCTGCATTTGAGCCGCCTCCTGGCATGGGCCCTCACTTCAGCCCTCGAGGGAGATCACGAGACCAGAGTCGCTTCTGCCCTGGCGACGTCCCTGGACCGAACCCTAACCCTAGCTAAAGCTCTCTCCTCATGGGGACCCAATTCCAAGGTCGGACAGCATCAAGCGCCTGGGGTCCAGAAGCAGTGCAGGCTGACTCGGCATGGAACTTGGAATCTCACCATGTCGTTTCCCAGGCCCGGCTGCAGCTCCCGAGAGGATTCCGGAGGTCTCCTCGACCAGGGGCTTATCGACGTGTGTGCCCTTGACAGCCAAAGAGGGACCCTACAGGCACGGTCCCTTGTGCCCTCAACTCAGCCCTTCGGGGAGACCACTGCCCTGCTGTGGGTTCGGCGCCTGGAACCTCCTGGGACCTAACCCTAACCCTAACCCTACCCCGAACCGTTACCCTCCACCGAAACGGAAGCCTGCCTCATTCCCTTATCCTGCATTTGAGCCGCCTTCAGATATGGGCCCTCACCTCAGCCCTCGAAGGAGATCACAAAACCGGAGTCGCTTCGGCCCTTGCGTCGTCCCTGGACCGAACCCTAACCCTAGCTAAGGCTCTCTCCTCATGGGGACCCAATTCCAATGTCGGACAGCATCACGCGCATAGGGAACAGAAGCGGTGCAGGCTGACTCGGCAAGGAACCTAGAAGCTCACCATGTCGTTTCCGAGGCCCGGCTGCAGCTCCGAGAGGATTTCGGAGGCCTCGTCGACCAGGGGCTTTTCGACGTGTGTGGTCTTGGCAGCCAAAGAGGGACCCTGACCGGCACCGTCCCTTGTGCCCTCAACTCAGCATTTCGGGGAGACCACTGCCCTGCTGTGAGTTCAGCGCCTGGAACCTCCTGGGACCTAACCCTAACCCTAACCCTACCACGAACCAGGACCATCCCCCGGAACCTAAGCCTGCCTCGACCCCTAATGCTGCATTTGAGCCGCTTCCTGGCATGGGCCCTCACTTCAGCCCTCGAGGGAGATCACGAGACCAGAGTCGCTTCGGCCCTGGCGACGTCCCTGGACTGAACCCTAACCCTAGCTAAGGCTTTCTCCTCATGGGGACCCAATTCCAAGGTAGGACAGCATCACGCGCCTGGGGTCCAGAAGCGGTGCAGGCTGACTCGGCATGGAACTTGGAATCTCACCATGTCGTTTCCCAGGCCCGGCTGCAGCTCCAGAGAGGATTCCGGAGGCCTCCTCGACCAGGGGCTTATCGACGTGTGTGGCCTTGACAGCCAAAGAGGGTCCCTGACCGGCACGGTCCCTTGTGCCCTCAACTCAGCCCTTCGGGAAGACCACTGCCCGGCTGTGGCTTCGGCGCCTGGAACCTCCTGGGACCTAACCCTAACCCTAACCCTACCCAGAAAAAGGACCCTCCACCAAAACCTAAGCCAGGCTCGATCCCTATTCCTGCATTTGAGATGCCGTCTGGCATGGGCCCTCATTTCAGGCCTCGAAGGAGATCACCAGACCGGAGTCACCTCGGCCCTGGTGACGTCGCTGGACTGAACCCTAACCCTAGATAAGGCTCTCTCCGCATGGGGACCCAATTCCAAGGTAGGACAGCGTCACGAGCCTGGGGTCCAGAAGCGGGACAGGCTGACTTGCCAAGGAACCTGGAAGCTCACCATGTCGTTTCCCAGGCCCGGCTGCAGCTCCTGAGAGGATTCCGGAGGCCTCCTCGACCAGGGGCTTATCGACGTGTGTGGCCTTGGCAGCCAAAGAGGGATCCTGACCGGCACCGTCTTTTGTGCCCGCCACTAAGCCCTTCGGGAAGAACACTGCCCTGCTGTGAGTTCGGCGTCTGGAACCTCTTGGAACCTAACCCTAACCCTAACCCTTCCCCGAACCGTTACCTCCACTGAAACCTAGCATGCCTCGTTCCCTTATCCTGCATTTGAGCCGCCTTCTGGCATGGGCCCTCACTTCAGCCCTCGAGGGAGATCATGAGACCGGAGTCGCTACGGCCCTGGCATCGTCCCTGGACCGAACCCTAACCCTAGCTAAGGCTCTCTCCTGTTGGGGACCCAATTCCAAGGTCGGACAGCATCACGCGCATAGGGAACAGAAGCGGTGCAGGCTGACTCGGCAAGGAACATGGAAGCTCACCATGTCGTTTCCCAGGCCCGGCTGCAGCTCCCGAGAGGCTTCCGGAGCCTCCTCGACCAGGGGCTTATCGACGTGTGTGGTCTTGGCAACCAAAGAGGGACCCTGACCGGCACCGTCCCTTGTGCCCTCAATTCAGCCCTTCGGGGAGACCACTGCCCTGCTGTGAGTTCAGCGCCTGGAACCTCCTGGGACCTAACCCTAACCCTAACCCTACCCCGAACCAGGACCCTCCACCGAAACCTAAGCCTGCCTCGACACCTAATCCTGCATTTGAGCCGCCTCCTGGCATGGGCCCTCACTTCAGCCCTCGAGGGAGATCACGAGAGCGGAGTCGCTTTAGCCCTGGCGACGTCCCTGGACCGAACCCTAACCATAGCTAAGGCTCTCTCCTCATGGGGACCCAATTCCAAGGTCGGACAGCATCATGCGCCTGGGGTCCAGAGGCGGTGCAGGCTGACTCGGCAATGACCTTGCAATCTCACCATGTCGTTTCCCAGGCCCGGCTGCAGCTCCCGAGAGGATTCCGGAGGCCTCCTCGACCAGGGTCTTATCGACGTGTGTGGCCTTGACAGCCAAAGAGGGACCCTGACCGGCACGGTCCCTTGTGCCCTCAACTCAGCCCTTCGGGGAGACCACTGCCCTGCTTTGGGAAAAGCGCCTGGAATCTCCTGGGACCTAACCCTAACCCTAACCCTACCCCGAACCAGGACCCTCCACCGAAACCTAAGCCAGACTCGATCCCTATTCCTGCATTTGAGCCGCTTTCTGGAATGGGCCCTCACTTCAGTCCTCGAGGGAGATCACGAGACCCGAGTCGCTTCGGCCCTGGCGACGTCCCAGGACCGAACCCTAACCCTAGTTAAGGCTCTCTCCGCATGGGACCCAATTCCTACGTAGGACAGCATCACGAGCCTGGGGTCCAGAAGCGGTGCAGGCTGACTTGCCCAGAAACCTGGAAGCTCACCATGTGGTTTCCCAGGCCCGGCTGCAGCTCCCGAGAGGATTCCGGAGGCCTCCTCGACCAGGGGATTATTGCCATGTGTGGTCTTGGCAGCCAAAGAGGGACACTGACCGGCACCGTCCCTTGTGTCCTCAACTCAGCCCTTCGGGGAGACCACTGCCCTGCTGTGAGTTCGGCGCCTGGAACCTCCTGGGACCTAACCCTAACCCTAACCCTACCCCGAACCAGGACCCTCCACCGAAACCTAAGCCTGCCTCGACACGTAATCCTGCATTTGAGCCGCCTCCTGGCATGGGCCCTCACTTCAGCCCTCGAGGGAGATCACGAGACCAGAGTCGCTTCGGCCCTGGCGACGTCCCTGGACCGAACCCTAACCCTAGCTAAAGCTCTCTCCTCATGGGGACCCAATTCCAAGGTCGGACAGCATCACGCGCCTGGGGTCCAGAAGCAGTGCAGGCTGACTCGGCATGGAACTTGGAATCTCACCATGTCGTTTCCCAGGCCCGGCTGCAGCTCCCGAGAGGATTCCGGAGGTCTCCTCGACCAGGGGCTTATCGACGCGTGTGGCTTGACAGCCAAAGAGGGACCCTGACCGGCACGGTCCCTTGTGCCCTCAACTCAGCCCTTCGGGGAGACCACTGCCCTGCTGTGGGTTCGGCGCCTGGAACCTCCTGGGACCTAACCCTAACCCTACCCCGAACCAGGACCCTCCACCGAAACCTAAGCCTGCCTCATTCCCTTATCCTGCATTTGAGCCGCCTTCTGATATGGGCCCTCACTTCAGCCCTCGAAGGAGATCACAAAACCGGAGTCGCTTCGGCCCTTGCGTCGTCCCTGGACCGAACCCTAACCCTAGCTAAGGCTCTCTCCTCATGGGGACCCAATTCCAATGTCGGACAGCATCACGCGCATAGGGAACAGAAGCGGTGCAGGCTGACTCGGCAAGGAACCTGGAATCTCACCATGTCGTTTCCCAGGCCCGGCTGCAGCTCCCGAGAGGATTCCGGAGGCCTCCTCGATCAGGGGCTTTTCGACGTGTGTGGTCTTGGCAGCCAAAGAGGGACCCTGACCGGCACCGTCCCTTGTGCCCTCAACTCAGCCCTTCGGGGAGACCACTGCCCTGCTCTGAGTTCAGCGCCTGGAACGTCCTGGGACCTAACCCTAACCCTAACCCTACCACGAACCAGGACCATCCCTGGGAACCTAAGCCTGCCTCGACACCTAATCCTGCATTTGAGCCGCCTCCTGGCATGGGCCCTCACTTCAGCCCTCGAGGGAGATCACGAGACCAGAGTCGCTTCGGCCCTGGCGACGTCCCTGGACCGAACCCTAACCCTAGCTAAAGCTCTCTCCTCATGGGGACCCAATTCCAAGGTCGGACTGCATCATGCGCCTGGGGTCCAGAAGCAGTGCAGGCTGACTCGGCATGGAACTTGGAATCTCACCATGTCGTTTCCCAGGCCCGGCTGCAGCTCCCGAGAGGATTCCGGAGGTCTCCTCGACCAGGGGCTTATCGACGTGTGTGGCCTTGACAGCCATAGAGGGACCCTGACCGGCACGGTCCCTTGTGCCCTCAACTCAGCCCTTCGGGGAGACCACTGCCCTGCTGTGGGTTCGGCGCCTGGAACCTCCTGGGACCTAACCCTAACCCTAACCCTACCCCGAACCAGGACCCTCCACCGAAACCTAAGCCTGCCTCATTCCCTTATCCTGCATTTGAGCCGCCTTCTGATATGGGCCCTCACTTCAGCCCTCGAAGGAGATCACAAGACCGGAGTCGCTTCGGCCCTTGCGTCGTCCCTGGACCGAACCCTAACCCTAGCTAAGGCTCTCTCCTCATGGGGACCCAATTCCAATGTCGGACAGCATCACGCGCATAGGGAACAGAAGCGGTGCAGGCTGACTCGGCAAGGAACCTAGAAGCTCACCATGTCGTTTCCCAGGCCCGGCTGCAGCTCCAGAGAGGATTCCGGAGGCCTCCTCGACCAGGGGCTTTTCGACGTGTGTGGTCTTGGCAGCCAAAGAGGGACCCTGACCGGCACCGTCCCTTGTGCCCTCAACTCAGCCCTTCGGGGAGACCACTGCCCTGCTGTGAGTTCAGCGCCTGGAACCTCCTGGGTCCTAACCCTAACCCTAACCCTACCACGAACCAGGACCATCCCTGGGAACCTAAGCCTGCCTCGACACCTAATCCTGCATTTGAGCCGCCTCCTGGCATGGGCCCTCACTTCAGCCCTCGAGGGAGATCACGAGACCGGAGTCGCTTCGGCCCTGGCGAAGTCCCTGGACTGAACCCTAACCCTAGCTAAGGCTCTCTCCTCATGGGGACCCAATTCCAAGGTCGGACAGCATCACGCGCCTGGGGTCCAGAGGCGGTGCAGGCTGACTCGGCATGGAACTTGGAATCTCACCATGTCGTTTCCCAGGCCCGGCTGCAGCTCAAGAGAGGGTTCCGGAGGCCTCCTCGACCACGGGCTTATCGACGTGTGTGGCCTTGACAGCCAAAGAGGGTCCCTGACCGGCACGGTCCCTTGTGCCCTCAACTCAGCCCTTCGGGAAGACCACTGCCCGGCTGTGGGTTCGGCGCCTGGAACCTCCTGGGACCTAACCCTAACCCTAACCCTACCCAGAAAAAGGACCCTCCACCGAAACCTAAGCCAGGCTCGATCCCTATTCCTGCATTTGAGCTGCCGTCTGGCATGGGCCCTCATTTCAGGCCTCGAAGGAGATCAGCAGACCGGAGTCACTTCGGCCCTGGTGACGTCTCTGGACTGAACCCTAACCCTAGATAAGGCTCTCTCCGCATGGGGACCCAATTCCAAGGTAGGACAGCGTCACGAGCCTGGGGTCCAGAAGCGGGGCAGGCTGACTTGCCAAGGAACCTGGAAGCTCACCATGTCGTTTCCCAGGCCCGGCTGCAGCTCCTGAGAGGATTCCGGAGGCCTCCTCGACCAGGGGCTTATCGACGTGTGTGGCCTTGGCAGCCAAAGAGGGATCCTGACCGGCACCGTCTTTTGTGCCCGCAACTAAGCCCTTCGGGAAGAACACTGCCCTGCTGTGAGTTCGGCGTCTGGAACCTCTTGGAACCTAACCCTAACCCTAACCCTTCCCCGAACCGTTACCTCCACTGAAACCTAGCCTGCCTCGTTCCCTTATCCTGCATTTGAGCCGCCTTCTGGCATGGGCCCTCACTTCAGCCCTCGAGGGAGATCACGAGACCGGAGTCGCTACGGCCCTGGCATCGTCCCTGGACCGAACCCTAACCCTAGCTAAGGCTCTCTCCTGTTGGGGACCCAATTCCAAGGTCGGACAGCATCACGCGCATAGGGAACAGAAGCGGTGCAGGCTGACTCGGCAAGGAACCTGGAAGCTCACCATGTCGTTTCCCAGGCCCGGCTGCAGCTCCCGAGAGGATTCCGGAGGCCTCCTCGACCAGGGGCTTTTCGACGTGTGTGGTCTTGGCAGCCAAAGAGGGACCCTGACAGGCACCGTCCCTTGTGCCCTCAACTCAGCCCTTCGGGGAGACCACTGCCCTGCTGTGAGTTCAGCGCCTGGAACCTGAGGTGACCTAACCCTAACCCTAACCCTACCACGAACCAGGACCATCCCCCGGAACCTAAGCCTGCCTCGACACCTAATCCTGCATTTGAGCCGCCTCCTGGCATGGGCCCTCACTTCAGCCCTCGAGGGAGATCACGAGACCGGAGTCGCTTCGGCCCTGGCGAAGTCCCTGGACTGAACCCTAACCCTAGCTAAGGCTCTCTCCTCATGGGGACCCAATTCCAAGGTCGGACAGCATCACGCGCCTGGGGTCCAGAAGCGGTGCAGGCTGACTCGGCATGGAACTTGGAATCTCACCATGTCGTTTCCCAGGCCCGGCTGCAGCTCAAGAGAGGATTCCGGAGGCCTCCTCGACCAGGGGCTTATCGACGTGTGTGGCCTTGACAGCCAAAGAGGGTCCCTGACCGGCACGGTCCCTTGTGCCCTCAACTCAGCCCTTCGGGAAGACCACTGCCCGGCTGTGGGTTCGGCGCCTGGAACCTCCTGGGACCTAACCCTAACCCTAACCCTACCCAGAAAAAGGACCCTCCACCGAAACCTAAGCCAGGCTCGATCCCTATTCCTGCATTTGAGCTGCCGTCTGGCATGGGCCCTCATTTCAGGCCTCGAAGGAGATCACCAGACCGGAGTCACTTCGGCCCTGGTGACCTCCCTGGACTGAACCCTAACCCTAGATATGGCTCTCTCCGCATGGGGACCCAATTCCAAGGTAGGACAGCGTCACGAGCCTGGGGTCCAGAAGCGGGGCAGGCTGACTTGCCAAGGAACCTGGAAGATCACCATGTCGTTTCCCAGGCCCGGCTGCAGCTCCTGAGAGGATTCCGGAAGCCTCCTCGACCAGGGGCTTATCGACGTGTGTGGCCTTGGCAGCCAAAGAGGGATCCTGACCGGCACCGTCTTTTGTGCCCGCCACTAAGCCCTTCGGGAAGAACACTGCCCTGCTGTGAGTTCGGCGTCTGGAACCTCTTGGAACCTAACCCTAACCCTAACCCTTCCCCGAACCGTTACCTCCACTGAAACCTAGCCTGCCTCGTTCCCTTATCCTGCATTTGAGCCGCCTTCTGGCATGGGCCCTCACTTCAGCCCTCGAGGGAGATCACGAGACCGGAGTCGCTACGGCCCTGGCATCGTCCCTGGACCGAACCCTAACCCTAGCTAAGGCTCTCTCCTGTTTGGGACCCAATTCCAAGGTCGGACAGCATCACGCGCATAGGGAACAGAAGCGGTGCAGGCTGACTCGGCAAGGAACATGGAAGCTCACCATGTCGTTTCCCATGCCCGGCTGCAGCTCCCGAGAGGCTTCCGGAGCCTCCTCGACCAGGGGCTTATCGACGTGTGTGGTCTTGGCAACCAAAGAGGGACCCTGACCGGCACCGTCCCTTGTGCCCTCAACTCAGCCCTTCGGGGAGACCACTGCCCTGCTGTGAGTTCAGCGCCTGGAACCTCCTGGGACCTAACCCTAACCCTAACCCTACCCCGAACCAGGACCCTCCACCGAAACCTAAGCCTGCCTCGACACCTAATCCTGCATTTGAGCCGCCTCCTGGCATGGGCCCTCACTTCAGCCCTCGAGGGAGATCACGAGACCGGAGTCGCTTTAGCCCTGGCGACGTCCCTGGACCGAACCCTAACCATAGCTAAGGCTCTCTGCTCATGGGGACACAATTCCAAGGTCGGACAGCATCATGCGCCTGGGGTCCAGAGGCGGTGCAGGCTGACTCGGCATGGACCTTGCAATCTCACCATGTCATTTCCCAGGCCCGGCTGCAGCTCCCGAGAGGATTCCGGAGGCCTCCTCGACCAGGGTCTTATCGACGTGTGTGGCCTTGACAGCCAAAGAGGGACCCTGAGCGGCACGGTCCCTTGTGCCCTCAACTCAGCCCTTCGGGGAGACCACTGCCCTGCTTTGGGAAAAGCGCCTGGAATCTCCTGGGACCTAACCCTAACCCTAAGCCTACCCCGAACCAGGACCCTCCACCGAAACCTAAGCCAGCCTCGATCCCTATTCCTGCATTTGAGCCGCTTTCTGGAATGGGCCCTCACTTCAGTCCTCGAGGGAGATCACGAGACCCGAGTCGCTTCGGCCCTGGCGACGTCCCAGGACCGAACCCTAACCCTAGTTAAGGCTCTCTCCGCATGGGACCCAATTCCTACGTAGGACAGCATCACGAGCCTGGGGTCCAGAAGCGGTGCAGGCTGACTTGCCCAGAAACCTGGAAGCTCACCATGTCGTTTCCCAGGCCCGGCTGCAGCTCCCGAGAGGATTCCGGAGGCCTCCTCGACCAGGGGCTTATTGCCATGTGTGGTCTTGGCAGCCAAAGAGGGACCCTGACCGGCACCGTCCCTTGTGCCCTCAACTCAGCCCTTCGGGGAGACCACTGCCCTGCTGTGAGTTCAGCGCCTGGAACCTCCTGGGACCTAACCCTAACCCTAACCCTACCCCGAACCAGGACCCTCCACCGAAACCTAAGCCTGCCTCGACACCTAATCCTGCATTTGAGCCGCCTCCTGGCATGGGCCCTCACTTCAGCCCTCGAGGGAGATCACGAGACCAGAGACGCTTCGGCCCTGGTGACGTCCCTGGACTGAACCCTAACCCTAGCTAAGGCTCTCTCCTCATGGGGACCCAATTCCAAGGTCGGACAGCATCACGCGCCTGGGGTCCAGAAGCGGTGCAGGTTGACTCCGCATGGAACGTGGAATCTCACCATGTCGTTTCCCAGGCCCGGCTGCAGCTCCCGAGAGGTTTCCGGAGGCCTCCTCGACCAGGGGCTTATCGACGTGTGTGGCCTTGACAGCCAAAGAGGGTCCCTGACCGGCACGGTCCCTTGTGCCCTCAACTCAGCCCTTCGGGAAGACCACTGCCCGGCTGTGTGTTCGGCGCCTGGAACCTCCTGGGACCTAACCCTAACCCTAACCCTACCCAGAAAAAGGACCCTCCACCGAAACCTAAGCCAGGCTCGATCCCTATTCCTGCATTTGAGCTGCCATCTGGCATGGGCCCTCATTTCAGGCCTCGAAGGAGATCACCAGACCGGAGTCACTTCGGCCCTGGTGACGTCCCTGGACTGAACCCTAACCCTAGATAAGGCTCTCTCAGCATGGGGACCCAATTCCAAGGTAGGACAGCATCACGAGCCTGGGGTCCAGAAGCGGGGCAGGCTGACTTGCCAAAGAACCTGGAAGCTCACCATGTCGTTTCCCAGGCCCGGCTGCAGCTCCTGAGAGGATTCCGGAGGCCTCCTCGACCAGGGGCTTATTGCCATGTGTGGTCTTGGCAGCCAAAGAGGGACCCTGACCGGCACGGTCCCTTGTGCCCTCAACTCAGCCCTTCGGGGAGACCACTGCCCTGCTGTGAGTTCAGCGCCTGGAACCTCCTGGGACCTAACCCTAACCCTAACCCTACCCCGAACCAGGACCCTCCACCGAAACCTAAGCCTGCCTCGACACCTAATCCTGCATTTGAGCCGCCTCCTGGCATGGGCCCTCACTTCAGCCCTCGAGGGAGATCACGAGACCGGAGTCGCTTCGGCCCTGGCGTCGTCCCTGGACCGAACGCTAAACCTAGCTAAGGCTCTCTCCTCATGGGGACCCAATTCCAAGGTCGGACAGCATCACGCGCATAGGGAACAGAAGCGGTGCAGGCTGACTCGGCAAGGAACCTGGAAGCTCACCATGTCGTTTCCCAGGCCCGGCAGCAGCTCCCGAGAGGATTACGGAGACCTCCTCGACCAGGGGCTTTTCGACGTGTGTGGTCTTGGCAGCCAAAGAGGGACCCTGACCGGCACCGTCCCTTGTGCCCTCAACTCAGCCCTTTGGGGAGACCACTGCCCTGCTGTGAGTTCAGCGCCTGGAACCTCTTGGGACCTAACCCTAACCCTAACCCTACCACGAACGAGGACCATCCACATGAACCTAAGCCTGCCTAGACACCTAATCCTGCATTTGAGCCGCCTCCTGGCATGGGCCCTCACTTCAGCCCTCGAGGGAGATCTTATAGACGTGTGTGGCCTTGACAGCCAAAGGGGGACCCTGACCGGCACGGTCCCTTGTGCCCTCAACTCAGCCCTTCGGGGAGACCACTGCCCTGATGTCGGTTAGGCGCCGGGAGCCTACAGGTACCCAACCCTAACCCTAAAACTGCCCATATCCAGGACCTTCCACTGAAACCTAAACCTGCCTCGATCCGTAATCCTGCATTTGAGCCGCCTTCTGGCATGGGCTCTCACTTCAGCCCTCGAGGGAGATCACGAGACCGGAGTCGCGTCGGCAATGGCGACGTCCCTGTAACGAACCCTAACCGTAGCTGAGGCTCTCTCCTCTTGGGGACCCAATTCCAAGGTCTGACAGCATCACGCGCCTGGGGTTCAGAAGCGGTGCAGGCTGACTCAGCAAGGAACCTGGAAACTCACCATGTCGTTTCCCAGGCCCTGCTTCAGCTCCCGAGAGGATATCAGAGTCCTTCTCGACCAGGGGCTTATCGACGTGTGTGGACTTGGCAGCCAAAGAGGAATCCTCCACTGCACCGTCCCTTGTGCCCTCAACTCAGCCCTTCGGGAAGACCACTGCCCTGCTGTTGGTTCGGCGCCTGGAGCCTCCAGGTACCCAACCCTAACCCTAACCCTAACCTGATCCGGGACCCTCAACCAAAACCTAAGCTTACCTCAATCCCTAATCCTGCATTTGAGACGCCTTCTGGCATGGGCCCTCACTTCAGCCCTCGAGGGAGATCTGGAGACCGGAGTCGCTTCGGCCCTGGCGACGTCCCTGGACCGAACCCTAACCCTAGCTAACGCTCTCTCCTCATGGGGACCCAATTCCAAGGTCTGACAGCATCACGCGCCTGGTGTCCTGAAGCGGTGCAGACTGACTCGGGAAGGAACCTGGAAGATCACCATGTTGTTTCCCAGGTCCGGCTGCAGCTTCTGAGAGGGTTCCGGAGGCCTCCTCGACCAGGGGCTTATCGACATGTGTGGCCTTGGCAGCCAAAGAGGGATCCTGACCGGCACCGTCCCTTGTGCCCTCAACTCAGCCCTTCGGGGAGACCACTGCCCTGATGTCAGTTCGGCGCCTGGAACCTCCAGGTACCCAACCCTAACCCTAAGCCTACCCTGAAACGGGACCCTCCACCGAAACCTAAGCCTGCCTGGATCCTTAATCCTGCATTTGAGCCGCCTTCTGGCATGGGCCCTCACTTCCACCCTCGAGGGAGATCACGAGATAGGATTCTCTTCGACCCTGGCGACGTCCCTGGTCCGAACCCTAACCCCAGCTAACGCTCCTCCTCATGGGGACCCAATTCCAAGGTCTGACAGCATCACGCGCCTGGGGTTCAGAAGCGGGGCAGGCTGACTTGCCAAGGAACCTGGAAGCTCACCATGTCGTTTCCCAGGCCCGGCTGCAGCTCCTGAGAGGATTCCGGAGGCCTCCTCGACCAGGGGCTTATCGACGTGTGTGGCCTTGGCAGCCAAAGAGGGATCCTGACCGGCACCGTCTTTTGTGCCCGCAACTAAGCCCTTCGGGAAGAACACTGCCCTGCTGTGAGTTCGGCGTCTGGAACCTCTTGGAACCTAACCCTAACCCTAACCCTTCCCCGAACCGTTACCTCCACTGAAACCTAGCCTGCCTCGTTCCCTTATCCTGCATTTGAGCCGCCTTCTGGCATGGGCCCTCACTTCAGCCCTCGAGGGAGATCACGAGACCGGAGTCGCTACGGCCCTGGCATCGTCCCTGGACCGAACCCTAACCCTAGCTAAGGCTCTCTCCTGTTGGGGACCCAATTCCAAGGTCGGACAGCATCACGCGCATAGGGAACAGAAGCGGTGCAGGCTGACTCGGCAAGGAACCTGGAAGCTCACCATGTCGTTTCCCAGGCCCGGCTGCAGCTCCCGAGAGGATTCCGGAGGCCTCCTCGACCAGGGGCTTTTCGACGTGTGTGGTCTTGGCAGCCAAAGAGGGACCCTGACAGGCACCGTCCCTTGTGCCCTCAACTCAGCCCTTCGGGGAGACCACTGCCCTGCTGTGAGTTCAGCGCCTGGAACCTCCTGGGACCTAACCCTAACCCTAACCCTACCACGAACCAGGACCATCCCCCGGAACCTAAGCCTGCCTCGACACCTAATCCTGCATTTGAGCCGCCTCCTGGCATGGGCCCTCACTTCAGCCCTCGAGGGAGATCACGAGACCGGAGTCGCTTCGGCCCTGGCGAAGTCCCTGGACTGAACCCTAACCCTAGCTAAGGCTCTCTCCTCATGGGGACCCAATTCCAAGGTCGGACAGCATCACGCGCCTGGGGTCCAGAAGCGGTGCAGGCTGACTCGGCATGGAACTTGGAATCTCACCATGTCGTTTCCCAGGCCCGGCTGCAGCTCAAGAGAGGATTCCGGAGGCCTCCTCGACCAGGGGCTTATCGACGTGTGTGGCCTTGACAGCCAAAGAGGGTCCCTGACCGGCACGGTCCCTTGTGCCCTCAACTCAGCCCTTCGGGAAGACCACTGCCCGGCTGTGGGTTCGGCGCCTGGAACCTCCTGGGACCTAACCCTAACCCTAACCCTACCCAGAAAAAGGACCCTCCACCGAAACCTAAGCCAGGCTCGATCCCTATTCCTGCATTTGAGCTGCCGTCTGGCATGGGCCCTCATTTCAGGCCTCGAAGGAGATCACCAGACCGGAGTCACTTCGGCCCTGGTGACCTCCCTGGACTGAACCCTAACCCTAGATATGGCTCTCTCCGCATGGGGACCCAATTCCAAGGTAGGACAGCGTCACGAGCCTGGGGTCCAGAAGCGGGGCAGGCTGACTTGCCAAGGAACCTGGAAGATCACCATGTCGTTTCCCAGGCCCGGCTGCAGCTCCTGAGAGGATTCCGGAAGCCTCCTCGACCAGGGGCTTATCGACGTGTGTGGCCTTGGCAGCCAAAGAGGGATCCTGACCGGCACCGTCTTTTGTGCCCGCCACTAAGCCCTTCGGGAAGAACACTGCCCTGCTGTGAGTTCGGCGTCTGGAACCTCTTGGAACCTAACCCTAACCCTAACCCTTCCCCGAACCGTTACCTCCACTGAAACCTAGCCTGCCTCGTTCCCTTATCCTGCATTTGAGCCGCCTTCTGGCATGGGCCCTCACTTCAGCCCTCGAGGGAGATCACGAGACCGGAGTCGCTACGGCCCTGGCATCGTCCCTGGACCGAACCCTAACCCTAGCTAAGGCTCTCTCCTGTTTGGGACCCAATTCCAAGGTCGGACAGCATCACGCGCATAGGGAACAGAAGCGGTGCAGGCTGACTCGGCAAGGAACATGGAAGCTCACCATGTCGTTTCCCATGCCCGGCTGCAGCTCCCGAGAGGCTTCCGGAGCCTCCTCGACCAGGGGCTTATCGACGTGTGTGGTCTTGGCAACCAAAGAGGGACCCTGACCGGCACCGTCCCTTGTGCCCTCAACTCAGCCCTTCGGGGAGACCACTGCCCTGCTGTGAGTTCAGCGCCTGGAACCTCCTGGGACCTAACCCTAACCCTAACCCTACCCCGAACCAGGACCCTCCACCGAAACCTAAGCCTGCCTCGACACCTAATCCTGCATTTGAGCCGCCTCCTGGCATGGGCCCTCACTTCAGCCCTCGAGGGAGATCACGAGACCGGAGTCGCTTTAGCCCTGGCGACGTCCCTGGACCGAACCCTAACCATAGCTAAGGCTCTCTGCTCATGGGGACACAATTCCAAGGTCGGACAGCATCATGCGCCTGGGGTCCAGAGGCGGTGCAGGCTGACTCGGCATGGACCTTGCAATCTCACCATGTCATTTCCCAGGCCCGGCTGCAGCTCCCGAGAGGATTCCGGAGGCCTCCTCGACCAGGGTCTTATCGACGTGTGTGGCCTTGACAGCCAAAGAGGGACCCTGAGCGGCACGGTCCCTTGTGCCCTCAACTCAGCCCTTCGGGGAGACCACTGCCCTGCTTTGGGAAAAGCGCCTGGAATCTCCTGGGACCTAACCCTAACCCTAAGCCTACCCCGAACCAGGACCCTCCACCGAAACCTAAGCCAGCCTCGATCCCTATTCCTGCATTTGAGCCGCTTTCTGGAATGGGCCCTCACTTCAGTCCTCGAGGGAGATCACGAGACCCGAGTCGCTTCGGCCCTGGCGACGTCCCAGGACCGAACCCTAACCCTAGTTAAGGCTCTCTCCGCATGGGACCCAATTCCTACGTAGGACAGCATCACGAGCCTGGGGTCCAGAAGCGGTGCAGGCTGACTTGCCCAGAAACCTGGAAGCTCACCATGTCGTTTCCCAGGCCCGGCTGCAGCTCCCGAGAGGATTCCGGAGGCCTCCTCGACCAGGGGCTTATTGCCATGTGTGGTCTTGGCAGCCAAAGAGGGACCCTGACCGGCACGGTCCCTTGTGCCCTCAACTCAGCCCTTCGGGGAGACCACTGCCCTGCTGTGAGTTCAGCGCCTGGAACCTCCTGGGACCTAACCCTAACCCTAACCCTACCCCGAACCAGGACCCTCCACCGAAACCTAAGCCTGCCTCGACACCTAATCCTGCATTTGAGCCGCCTCCTGGCATGGGCCCTCACTTCAGCCCTCGAGGGAGATCACGAGACCAGAGACGCTTCGGCCCTGGTGACGTCCCTGGACTGAACCCTAACCCTAGCTAAGGCTCTCTCCTCATGGGGACCCAATTCCAAGGTCGGACAGCATCACGCGCCTGGGGTCCAGAAGCGGTGCAGGATGACTCCGCATGGAACGTGGAATCTCACCATGTCGTTTCCCAGGCCCGGCTGCAGCTCCCGAGAGGTTTCCGGAGGCCTCCTCGACCAGGGGCTTATCGACGTGTGTGGCCTTGACAGCCAAAGAGGGTCCCTGACCGGCACGGTCCCTTGTGCCCTCAACTCAGCCCTTCGGGAAGACCACTGCCCGGCTGTGTGTTCGGCGCCTGGAACCTCCTGGGACCTAACCCTAACCCTAACCCTACCCAGAAAAAGGACCCTCCACCGAAACCTAAGCCAGGCTCGATCCCTATTCCTGCATTTGAGCTGCCGTCTGGCATGGGCCCTCATTTCAGGCCTCGAAGGAGATCACCAGACCGGAGTCACTTCGGCCCTGGTGACGTCCCTGGACTGAACCCTAACCCTAGATAAGGCTCTCTCAGCATGGGGACCCAATTCCAAGGTAGGACAGCATCACGAGCCTGGGGTCCAGAAGCGGGGCAGGCTGACTTGCCAAAGAACCTGGAAGCTCACCATGTCGTTTCCCAGGCCCGGCTGCAGCTCCTGAGAGGATTCCGGAGGCCTCCTCGACCAGGGGCTTATTGCCATGTGTGGTCTTGGCAGCCAAAGAGGGACCCTGACCGGCACGGTCCCTTGTGCCCTCAACTCAGCCCTTCGGGGAGACCACTGCCCTGCTGTGAGTTCAGCGCCTGGAACCTCCTGGGACCTAACCCTAACCCTAACCCTACCCCGAACCAGGACCCTCCACCGAAACCTAAGCCTGCCTCGACACCTAATCCTGCATTTGAGCCGCCTCCTGGCATGGGCCCTCACTTCAGCCCTCGAGGGAGATCACGAGACCGGAGTCGCTTCGGCCCTGGCGTCGTCCCTGGACCGAACGCTAAACCTAGCTAAGGCTCTCTCCTCATGGGGACCCAATTCCAAGGTCGGACAGCATCACGCGCATAGGGAACAGAAGCGGTGCAGGCTGACTCGGCAAGGAACCTGGAAGCTCACCATGTCGTTTCCCAGGCCCGGCAGCAGCTCCCGAGAGGATTACGGAGACCTCCTCGACCAGGGGCTTTTCGACGTGTGTGGTCTTGGCAGCCAAAGAGGGACCCTGACCGGCACCGTCCCTTGTGCCCTCAACTCAGCCCTTTGGGGAGACCACTGCCCTGCTGTGAGTTCAGCGCCTGGAACCTCTTGGGACCTAACCCTAACCCTAACCCTACCACGAACGAGGACCATCCACCGGAACCTAAGCCTGCCTAGACACCTAATCCTGCATTTGAGCCGCCTCCTGGCATGGGCCCTCACTTCAGCCCTCGAGGGAGATCTTATAGACGTGTGTGGCCTTGACAGCCAAAGGGGGACCCTGACCGGCACGGTCCCTTGTGCCCTCAACTCAGCCCTTCGGGGAGACCACTGCCCTGATGTCGGTTAGGCGCCGGGAGCCTACAGGTACCCAACCCTAACCCTAAAACTGCCCATATCCAGGACCTTCCACTGAAACCTAAACCTGCCTCGATCCGTAATCCTGCATTTGAGCCGCCTTCTGGCATGGGCTCTCACTTCAGCCCTCGAGGGAGATCACGAGACCGGAGTCGCGTCGGCCATGGCGACGTCCCTGTAACGAACCCTAACCGTAGCTGAGGCTCTCTCCTCTTGGGGACCCAATTCCAAGGTCTGACAGCATCACGCGCCTGGGGTTCAGAAGCGGTGCAGGCTGACTCAGCAAGGAACCTGGAAACTCACCATGTCGTTTCCCAGGCCCTGCTTCAGCTCCCGAGAGGATATCAGAGTCCTTCTCGACCAGGGGCTTATCGACGTGTGTGGACTTGGCAGCCAAAGAGGAATCCTCCACTGCACCGTCCCTTGTGCCCTCAACTCAGCCCTTCGGGAAGACCACTGCCCTGCTGTTGGTTCGGCGCCTGGAGCCTCCAGGTACCCAACCCTAACCCTAACCCTAACCTGATCCGGGACCCTCAACCAAAACCTAAGCTTACCTCAATCCCTAATCCTGCATTTGAGACGCCTTCTGGCATGGGCCCTCACTTCAGCCCTCGAGGGAGATCTGGAGACCGGAGTCGCTTCGGCCCTGGCGACGTCCCTGGACCGAACCCTAACCCTAGCTAACGCTCTCTCCTCATGGGGACCCAATTCCAAGGTCTGACAGCATCACGCGCCTGGTGTCCTGAAGCGGTGCAGACTGACTCGGGAAGGAACCTGGAAGATCACCATGTTGTTTCCCAGGTCCGGCTGCAGCTTCTGAGAGGGTTCCGGAGGCCTCCTCGACCAGGGGCTTATCGACATGTGTGGCCTTGGCAGCCAAAGAGGGATCCTGACCGGCACCGTCCCTTGTGCCCTCAACTCAGCCCTTCGGGGAGACCACTGCCCTGATGTCAGTTCGGCGCCTGGAACCTCCAGGTACCCAACCCTAACCCTAAGCCTACCCTGAAACGGGACCCTCCACCGAAACCTAAGCCTGCCTGGATCCTTAATCCTGCATTTGAGCCGCCTTCTGGCATGGGCCCTCACTTCCACCCTCGAGGGAGATCACGAGATAGGATTCTCTTCGACCCTGGCGACGTCCCTGGTCCGAACCCTAACCCCAGCTAACGCTCCTCCTCATGGGGACCCAATTCCAAGGTCTGACAGCATCACGCGCCTGGGGTTCAGAAGCGGGGCAGGCTGACTTGCCAAGGAACCTGGAAGCTCACCATGTTGTTTCCCAGGTCCGGCTGCAGCTTCTGAGAGGGTTCCGGAGGCCTCCTCGACCAGGGGCTTATCGACATGTGTGGCCTTGGCAGCCAAAGAGGGATCCTGACCGGCACCGTCCCTTGTGCCCTCAACTCAGCCCTTCGGGGAGACCACTGCCCTGATGTCAGTTCGGCGCCTGGAACCTCCAGGTACCCAACCCTAACCCTAAGCCTACCCTGAAACGGGACCCTCCACCGAAACCTAAGCCTGCCTGGATCCTTAATCCTGCATTTGAGCCGCCTTCTGGCATGGGCCCTCACTTCCACCCTCGAGGGAGATCACGAGATAGGATTCTCTTCGACCCTGGCGACGTCCCTGGTCCGAACCCTAACCCCAGCTAACGCTCTCTCCTCATGGGGACCCAATTCCAAGGTCTGACAGCATCACGCGCCTGGGGTTCAGAAGCGGTGCAGGCTGACTCGGCAAGAACCTGGAAGCTCACCATGTCGTTTCCCAGGCCCGGCTGCAGCTCTCGAGAGGATTCCGGAGGCCTCCTCGACCAGGGGCTTATCGACGTGTGTGGCCTTGGCAGCCAAAGAGGGATCCTGACTGGCACCGTCCCTCGTGCCCTCAACTCAGCCCTTTGGGGAGACCACTGCCCTGATGTGGGTTTGGTGCCTGGAGCCTCTAGGTACACAACCCTAACCCTAACCCTACCCCGATCCGGGACCCTCCAACGAAACCTAAGCCTACCTCGATCCCTAATCCTGCATTTGAGCCGCCTTCTGGCATGGAACCTCACTTCAGCCCTCGAGGGAGATCACAAGACAGGAGTCGCTTCGGACCAGGCGACGTCCCTTTACGGAACCCTCACCCTAGCTAAGCCTCTCTCCTCATGGGGACCCAATTCAAAGGTCTGACAGCATCTCGCACCTGGGACCAGAAGCGTTGCAGGCTGACTCGGCAAGGAACCTGGAAGATCACCATGGCTTTTCCCAAGCTCGGCTGCAGCTCCCAAGAGGATTCCGGAGGCTCCTCCATCAGGGGCCGATCGACGTGTGTGGCCTTGGCAGCCAAAGACGGATCCTGACCGGCACCGTCACTTGTGCACTCAACTCAGCCCTTCGGGGAGACCACCACCCTGCTGTGGGTTCGGCGCCTGGAGGTCCTGGGAGCTAACCCTAACCCTAACCCTACCTCGATCCGGGACCCTCCACCGAAACCTAAGCCTGTCTCGATCCCTAACCCTGCAGTTGAGCCGCCTTCTGGCATGGGCCCTCACTTCAGCCCTCAAGGAAGATCACGAGACCGGAGTCGCTACGGCCTTGGCAACGTCCCTGGACCGAACTCTAACCCTAGCTAAGGCTTTCTCCCCATGGGGACCCAATTCCAACGTCTGACAACACCACGCGCCTGGCGTCCCGAAGTGGTCAGGCTATGTCGGCATGGAACCTGGAAACTCACCATGTCATTTCTCAGGCCCAGCTGTAGCTGCCCAAGAGGATTCCTGAGGCTCCTCCATCAGGGCCGATCGACGTGTGTGGCATTGGCAGCCAAAGAGGGATCCTGACCGGCACCGTCCCTTGTGATCTCAACTCAGCCCTTCAAGGAAACCACGACCCTGCTGTGGGTTCTGCGCCTGGAGCTCCTGGGAGCTAACCCTAACCCTAACCTACCCCAATCCTGGACCCTCCACCGAAACCTAAGCCTGCCTCGATCACTACCCATGCAATTGAACCACCTTCTGGCATGGGCCCTGACTTCAGCCCTCGAGGGAGATCACGAGACTAGAGTCGCCACTGACCTGGTGACGTCCCTTACCGAACCCTAACCCTAGCTAAGGCTCTACCCCATCGGGACCCAATTTTACCGTCTGAAATCACCATGCGCCTGGGGTCCAGATGCGGTGTAAGCTGACTCGGCATGGAACCTGGAAGCTCACCATGTCGTTTCCCAGTCCTGGCGCCAGCTGCCCGAGTGGATTCTGGAGGCCTCCTCGATCAGGGGATGTGTTGCCTTGGCAGACCAAGACGGATCCTGACGGGCACCCTCCCTTGTGTCCTCAACCTAGCCCTTCAGGGAGACCACTGTATTTCTGTGGGTTCGTCGTCTGGAGCTCCTGGGATTTAAACTTCACCCTAAACCTACCCTCTGGAGGTTTCTACAGCTATCCTCAAATCCTAACCCTCTCAGCCATCCTCAAATCTCAGCCATCCTCAAATCTCAGCCATCCTCAAATCCTAACCATCTCAGCCATCCTCAAATCCTAACCTTCTACTTGAGCCGCCCCATTGCATGGGCCCTCATTTCAGGCCTTGAGAGAGATTTCGGGCTCAGTGTGCCTTCGGCCCTGGTGACGTCCCTGGACCAAACCCTAATCCTAGGTAAGGCTCTCTCTCCGTGGGGACCCAATCCCTACGTCTGACAACACCATACGCCTTGGGACATGAAGGGTTGCATGGTCACTTGGTATGGTATCTGGAAGCTCACCATATCGTTTCCCATGCCTGTTGCAGCTGCCAGTGAGGATTCCTGAGTCTTCCCCCACCAGGCGCTCATAGAGTTGTGTGGCCTTGGAAGAACAGAGTCTGACCCTGCCCGGCACTCTCCCTTGTGCCCTGAACTCAGTCCTTCGTGGAGACCACGGAAGTGTTCTGGCTTCAGCACTTGGGGGCTCCTGGGACGTAACCCCAATCCTACCCTTAACCGGACCCTCATCCAAATCCTAAGCTGGACTTGAACCCTATCCCTTCATTTTAACCTCACCTTCACATGAGCCCTCACTTCATCTCTCGAGGGAGATCTCGAGACTGGAGTTACTTCGATCCTGGCTACGTCCCTGGTCCAAACACTAACCGTAGCTAAGTCTCTCTCCTCTTGTGGACCCAATCCCAAGGTCTGGCAACACCACGCGCCTGGGGTTCCAGAAGCGACGCAGTGTCCCTCGGCATGGTGCCGGGAACCTCACAATGTCATTCTGCAGGCCCGGCTGCAGTTGTCTGAGAGAATTCCTGAGGCCTACCCGACCAGTGGCCCATAGATTTGCGTGGCCAGGAAGCCAAAGACTGAACCTTACCAGCCCTCTCCCCTGTGCCCTCAACTTAGCCCATTCGGGTGACCACTGCCCTGCTGTGGGTTCAGTACCTGGAGCCTCTTGGGTCCTAACCCAAACCCTACCCCTAACCAGAAACCTCAACCGAATCCTAACCCGATCTTGAAACCTAATCAAACAATTGACCCCCGCTGTCTCCTGGTCCCTTACTTCATTCCTCTAGGGAGATCACGAGACTGGAGTTGCTTTGGCCCTGGCAACGTCCTGGACCGAACCCTAACCCTAGCTCAGACTCTCTCCCAATGGGGATGTAAGCAACAAACTATAAATCGTCTATGAGAAAAATTGAAAAAACCCAAAGAAAAGGAAAACATTCCATGCTCACGTATTAGAAGAACAAACATTGTTAAGATGTCAATACTACCAAAGCAGTCGACACACTCAATGCAATCCCTATCAAAATAACACGAGCTTTCTCCACAGAGCTAGAACAAACAACCCTACAATGTGTAAGGATCCAGAAAAGATACCAAAAAGTAAAGTCATGTTGAAAAAGAAAACAAAGTTGGAAACATGACTATTTTGGATTTATGGTGTATTAGAAAGCTGCATTCATCAAGACAGGACGTACAGGCACAGAAACGGAGACAGACGTCAATGGAACAGAATATGGAACCCAGAAATATACCCTCAAACATATGGTGAGGAATCTTTGTTAACACAGAAAGAATATCGAATGGAATCAGAGTCTCTTCAGAAAATGATACTCGGAATACTGGACACTGAGAATGTTGAACCTGGACACTGTCCTTAAACGACACACACACACACACACACACACACACACACACCTCATAATAGATGAATTATCTAAAGGTAATTCAGGAACATTCAAAATCCTGGAGGAGATAACAGGCAATGTACCTCCTTGATCCTGGCCACAGCAACTTCTCGCTTGTCATGTCTCCAGAAGCAAGGGCAATAGAAACCACAATGAACTATTGGGTCCTGAAGATAAAAAGCTTCTTCACAGAAGGGGACAAAATCAGCCAAACTAAAAGGCAACTGAATGAAATGGGAGACGATATTTGCAAGTGACATATCAGATAAAGGGTTAGTATCCAAAATCTATAAAAAACTGATCACACTCAACACCCAGAAACCAAATAATCCAGTGAAGAAATGGACAAAAGACATGAAGAGACACTTTAAGAAAGATGGCATCCAGATCGGTCACACATGAAAAGATGCTCAATCTCACTGGTCATCACTGAAATACAAATGAAACCCACAATGAGATATCCCCTCACACCTATCAGAATGGCTAAAATTAACATCTCCTGAAATGACAGATGTTGGCAAGGATGCAGGGAAAGGGAACCCTTTTGCAATGCTGGTGCGAATGCAAAGCGGTGTAGCCATTCTGGACAATAGTATGGAGATTCGTCACAAAAACAAAAAATAGAACTACACTAGGACCCAGCAATTGCACTACTACGTGTTTATCCAAAAGATACACTAACGCTGACTCGAAGTGGCACGTGTACTCCAATATTTCTAGCAGCATTCTCAACAATAGCTAAGTTATGCAAAGAGCCCAAATGACCACTGACAGATGAATGGATAAAGAAATATGGTATATGCATACAATGGACTATCACTCGGCGACCAAAAAGAATGAAATCTCGCTCTTTGCATCAACGTGGATGGAACCGGACTTTCTTAAGCTAAGCAAAATATGTCAGAGAACGACACACATCCTATGATTTCTCTCATCTGTCGAATTTAATAAAACTGAACATAGTGCAAGGAAAGCAAAAATAAGATACATACAGAGAGGGAGTCAAATGATAAGAAACTGTTAAATAGAGGGAAGAACCTCAGGGTTCCTGGAGGGTTACTGAATAGGGGTATGGGCTAAATGGGTGACGGGCATTAGGGGTGGACCTTGGGATGAGTATTGGGTATATTTTGTACTTGATGGATCACTAAATTCTACTGCTGAAACTGTATTCCTCTATAAGGTAACTAACTTGGGCTTCAATTTTAAAAAGAAGAAATATTAAAAATAAGTAAAGAAATGTACCACCAGTCAAAAGAAAAGAATATTTAAATCGGGCTCTTGAGTGGAAAGGAAAGACTAAAAGTGTTACAGACAAGAAAGGATCAGAGAAAACATCAAGAAACAATGACAAAACAACTAGTAGAATGGGACTAAATGTATACCTAGCAATAATCACTCTGACTATAAATGGAATAAATGCTCCAATCCAAAGACATTGGATAGGGCGTCAGAATGGACTAAACAAACAAACAAACAAGCAACAAAAAACAATGTCTATCTAGATGCTGCCTACAAAGCCTTATTTGGACTTAAGTCTCCTGCAGATTTGTTATTTTTTTAAATGTTTTTAATGTTTATTTATTTTTGAGACAGAGAGAGACCGAGCATGAACGGGGGAGGGTCAGAGAGAGGGAGACACAGAATCTGAAACAGGCTCCAGGCTCTGAGCTGTCAACACAGAGCCCGACGCGGGGCTCGACCTCATGGACCGCGAGATCATGACCTGAGCCGAAGTCGGCCCCTTAACCGACTGAGCCACCCAGGCGCCCCAAGTCTCCTGCAGATTTGAAGTGAGGGAATGAAGAAATATTTATCATGCCAATAATGTCAAAAGAAAGCCAGTAGCCATACTTATATCATGCAAAATAAACTTTAAAACCGAGACTCTATTTTGGTACCCTTTGGGTAAATACCTAATAGTGACATTGCATGCACCCAGTATTTATAGCAGAATTATCAACAGTAGCCCAACTATGGAGAAAGCCTAAGTATCCATCAACTGAGGAAGGTGTAAAGAAGTTGTGGTGTGTGTATGTATACGTATGTATATGCATATGGACATATGTGTATGTTTATATATACATACATACGTATATACAATGAAATATAACTCAGCTTCAAGAAGAATGAAATCTTGCCATTTGCAACGATGTGGATGGAGCTCGAATGTATTATGCTACGTGAAATAGGTCAATCAGAGAAAGACACATATATGATTTCACTCATGTGGAAGTTAAGAAACAAAACACATGAAAACTTAGGAAGGAGCCAGGAAAAGAGAAGTGTGGTAACAAACCACATGAGTCTCTTAATGTTAGAGAAAAAAAAGTGAAAGTTGATGGAGGGAGATGGGTCAGCGCTGGGCTAGATGGAGGACGAGTATTAAGGAGAGCACTTGTTGTGATGAGCACTGGGTGTTGTATGTAAAGGATGAATCACCGAATTCTACTCCTAAACCCGAGAATGCACTGTATGTCAACTAAGACTTAAATTAAAATACATACATACATACATACATACAGCTATAACAAGAGATGAAGACAGACACTATCTGATACTAAAGGGGACAGCCACACAAGAAGATCCAATGATTGTAAATTTCGATGCACCCAACATGCGATCACCAAGTATACAAAACATTTAGCAACAACCATAAAGGAACTCATTTATAATATGATGATGATAGTAGAGGACTTTAACACATCACTCACATCAATGGACAGAACCTATAAACAGAAAGTCAACAAGGAAACAATGGCTTTGAGTGACACACTGGACCAGAAGGGTTTAACAGATATATTCAGAACACTCCATACTAAAATGCCAGAGTACACATTCTTTTCAAGCATACCTGGGGCGTTCTCCAGAATTGATCACATTCTCGGTCACAAATCAGGCCTCAAGAGGTACCCAACGACAGAGAACAGACCAAGCATCTTTTCTAACCACAAAGCTAGGAAACTTGAAGTCAACCACAAAAAGAGGGCGGGGGGGGGGGGCGGGAAGGCCACAAATAAAGGGAGGTTAAGTAACATGCTTCTAAATGAATGGGTCAAACAGGAAATCAATGAGAAAATACACTGAAACAAATGAAAATTAAAATACACTGGTAAAACCCTTTGGAATGCGGCAAAAGCAGTCTATGATGGAAGTATATAGCAATACAAGCCTACCTTAAAGAGCAAGAAAACTCTCAAAGAATCCTAACTTACACCTGAAGGAATGAGAAAAAGAGCAGCAGAAGGAAGGAAATAATAGAGTTTAGGGCAGAAATAAGGAATATAGAAACCAAAAAGACACTAGACCAAATCAATGAAACCAGGGGCTGGTTCATTGAATGCAGTAATCAACTTGAAAACCTCCTAGGCATACTCTTCACAAAGAAGACAGAAAGGACCCAAATAAATGAAATCACAAATAAGAAAGGAGAAATGACAGTCAACACCACAAAAATACAATTAGAAGATAATATTATGAACAACTATAGGCAACAAATTGGACACTCTGAGAAAAATGGACAAATCCCTAGAAACACACACACTACCAAAACTGAAACAGGAAGATACCTAAAAGCTGAAAACAGAAAGATACCCCATCAGTAATTAAAAAAATCTCCCCCCAACACAAGAGTTCATGGCCAGATGGCTTCATGGATGAATTCTACCATCCATTCAAGGAAGAGGTAATAGGTATTCTCCTCGAATTATTACAAAAAATAAAAAAAGAAGGAAAACTTACAAATTCATCGTATGAGGCCATCATTACCCTGATACCAAAACGAGATGAAGCCTCCACTAAAACCGAAAACTGCAGTGGCGCCTGTGTGGGTCAGTCGGTTTACTGTCCACCTCTTAATTTTGGATGAGGACATTATCTTGTGGTACGTGGGTTCGAGTCCTACGTTGGGCCCTGCCATGACAGTGTGGGGCATGGCCAGGACTCTCTCTCTCCCTGTCTCTCTGCCCCTCCCTCACTTTTATGTACACTATCTAAGGAAAAAATAAGCATTTAAAAAGATATTTTAAAAATTTTAAATAAAACTGCAGAGCAATAGCCTGATGACTATGTATGCCGAAATTCTCATTAAAATACTTTCAAATTAAAGTCAACAATACATTGATAGAATCATTTCCCATAATCAAGTGGGATATATTCCTGGGCTGCAAGCGTGGTTCCACATTCACATATCAATCAACATGATGCACCACAGTAATAGAAGAAAGGATAAGAACAATATGATGCTTTCAACAGATGCAGGGAAACTATTTGATAAAATGTCACATCCATTCATGATAAGAACCGTCAGCAAAGTACATTGAGACTCAACCTACCTGCACATAACAAAGGTCGTCTATGAAAATCCCACAGCTCATCTCATCCTCAATGGGTAAAAATTGAAAGTTTTTCTTCCAAAGTCAGGGACAAGCTAGGAATGACCCCTCTCACCACTGTTATCCCACATAGTACGGGAAACCCTAACCACAGCACTCAGACAACTAAAAGAAATAAGAGGCATCCAAATCGGCAAGGAAGAAGTAGCACTTTCGCTGTTTGGAACTGACATGATAGGTTCTATAAAAAACATGAAAGTTTCCCTTAAAAATTGCTAGAATCGATATATGAATTCGACAGGTCACAATCTACAGAAATCAAGGAACATAGATGTATTGAATTTCTAACACAAATCATGAATTAACACAGAGAGAAAGTAAGGGATCAATCCCATTGACAGGCTCACAAATACCACAAGAAACCAGGAATAAACCTAACCAAAGAGGTGAAAGACCTGTACTCTAAAGACTATGAAACACTGATGAAATAAATGGAAGAGGACACAAAGAAATGGACATACGTTTCATGTTCATGGATGGGAAGCACAAAATACTGTTAAAATGTCTACACTCCTCAAAGCAATCTACACATATAATGAAATGAAGTGTGATAGGGATATCACACTCACAAAAACATTTGTCACAGAACAAGAACAAATAGTCTCAACATGTGTATGGAATGACAAATGTCCCCAAACAGCCAACACAAACTTGTAGAAGAAAAGCAAAGCTGGAGACATCACAATTCCAGACTTTAGGTTATATTACAAAGCTATACTGATCAGAACAGTATGATCAGTATGTCCGTACTGAACAGTACTGACAAAACAACAACAAAACATAAGAACAACAACAAACTCATACACATAGATCAATAGCATGGACACCCAGAAATAAACTCACACCTCTATGGTCAATTAATTCTCAACAAAGCAGGAAAGAACATCCAATGGAAAAAAAAAGATAGTCTTGGGACACATGGGTGGCCCAGTCACGAAAGCGTGTGATGGTGGGTTCAGCTCAGGTCATGATCTCAGGGCAGTGCAGAGCATGCGTGGGATTCTCTCTCTCCATGTGTCTCTGCCCCTCTTCTGCATGCTCGCTCTCTCTCTCTCTCTCAAAAATAAATACATAAATTTAAAAAAAGGCTCCTCAATATATGGTTTTGGAAAAACTTGACTGCAATCTGCAAAACAAAACAAAAACAACGGACCACTGTCTTACAACATACACAAAAATAAATCCAACATGGACAAAGACCTCTATGTGAAACCTGAAACCATAAAAATCCCAGCGGATAACACGGGTAGTATCTTACTTGACATTGCCTGTACAAACGTCTTTGTAGATATATCTCTAGAGGTAAGGGAAACGCAAGCAAAAATAATGAGACTTTATAAAAATTAAAACCTTCCGTCACCAAGGAAATAATCAACAAAACGAAAACATCAACAGAATGATATCTGCAAACGACATAGGATACAGGGTTAGTGTCCAAAATATATACTGTTATACAGCACCCAAAAGATGAGAAATCTGATTAAAAATGGGCAGAAGACACGAGTGGACATTTCCCGAAGGAAGACATATACATGGCCAAGAGACACATGAAAAAATGCTCAACAATACTGATCTTCAGGGAGATACAATTCGAAAGTACAATGAGAGAACACATCACATCTGTCACAATGACTAAAATCAATGAAGGATGACACAGCAGGTGTTGCCAAGGATGTGGGGAAAGAATAACCCTCTTGCACTGTGGGTAGGAATGCAAACTGGTGCAGCCACTCTGGAAAACCACATGGAGATGTCAAATACAAAACAAAACTGGAAATAGAAGTACCTTACAATCCAGCAACTTCACTACAAGGTATTTCCACAAAGAATACAAAATCTTCAAAGGGATACATGCACCGTGATGTTTACAGCAGCGTTTTCTACAAAAGCCAAATGACAGAAACTATCCAAGCACCCATCAACTGATGAATAAATTGAGATGTGGTCTATGGAATGTAATATGATTTAGCCGTAAAAACGTGAAATCTTGCCATTTGCCACGAGGTGGATGGAGAGAGAGAATGTTATGCTGGGTGAAATAAGCCTGTCGGAGAAAGACAAATACCCAATGATTTCACTAACACATGGCAAGAAAACAAAACAAAGGGGCGGGGGGAGGAGACAAACGGACTTTTAACTAGGAAACAAACTGAGGCGTTCCACAGCGAGGTGAGGGAATGGGTGAAACAGCTGATGGGGATTCAGAAGTGCACCTGGGATGAGCACCGGGTGACGTGTGGAAGTGTTGCTCTATATTGGACACCTGAAACTACTATTACACTGTGTCTTCACTCAGTGGAATTTAAATTAAACGATAACATAAGGTTAATGAGACTTACCTACCGGGTTTTCGGTAGTGTTCAATCATTTCACTAGGTTGGAAAAATAACCATGAAATTTTTTAAAAAGCATGTATGATGTGTGGGACAGTTTGAGCCCTTACCTTGGTCTCTGGGTCCAGCAGGACTTGGAACATGAGTCCCAGCTCCTTCTTCTAGAAGGTCGTGAGACGAGCATTGTATGGATCCACGTCCTAATTGAATGCAGCTCCCGTGCTTCTGAATTTCTGTTAGGGTTCCTTCCCGGAAACAAGCCTGGATCTGGAACAAACCATCGACTGCATCTATGAGGTGATGTCGTGGGACCCCGCAATCCACAAGTCCTTTAGCAAAATACGTCTTGTGCAAACACTGTCCGGGAAGGGGTGGAATGAAACACGGGAACAGCCCAGAAAATGCAAAGGCCTGTGCAGCTCAGCGACCAGCTTGACCAGGGAAGCCACCCAGCGCCCCCTCCTCAGCACTCATTACAGCAAGGCAGCTTCTCTCTGGCGACTCAGGAGATGCCAAGTTGCTGCTAAGCTCCCAAGGTCTCCCCTGGGGCGGGTGGCAGAACCTGCTGGAAATGCAGCTCTGCTCTCTGTACTCAGGCACCAGCAGAGGCCTGAGTCCTCTGAGAGCAATCGAAGCCCTTCCTGCTCTGAGGTTCCCTGGGTCAGAAAAGCAGATGGTGCGCCCTCTGCTGGCTATCACTGCCCAGCAGAGGAACCCGCCCCTCGGGGGTCTGTGGTGCTTGAGCTCTCTCTGCTGGCCACCATGGGAATTCCTTCAATGTGGAAGGCCCTGGTTGCTCAGCTGAGAGACCGAAGGTGCTCTGGGCAACTAAGCCTGTTCTCCTCGTTGGGAAGGTCTTAGTGACAGGGCCTGGACACAAAATCTTTTCCTTCTCTTTCTTGTGAGTGAAGAATGAAACCGAATTTATTAACGTAACGACATCATTGGTAATGTTTTAAGCAATATTCACAGAAAAATAAGACCACCGATTTACACATGCTGAACAAGAGGTAATGTTGTTTACCACCAAAATACTTAGGTTAGATAAAGAATGGACACCTTTGAGAGAGAGAGATACCGGCGTCCAGCGATGGAGTGAATGAGTCCTAGGGATACAAGGGACAGCCAATGGAATGGAGTCAATCCTGTAACAATATTGTTGCATGCTTTCACAGGATAGCTACACTTGTGGTTGAGTACAACATAATGTAGAGACATATGGAATGACTACAATGTATGCCTAAAACTAACACAACGAATGTGTGAACAATATTTCAATTAAAAATAGACATCCTTTACACTATCTTTAATTTCTTCTTCTTTGCCACTAAACTATCTTTCCTGGGGCGCTTGGGTGGCTTAGTCGGTGAAGCGTCCGACTTTGAGTCAAGTCAGGATTTGGCAGTCCATGAGATTGAGCCCCGCATCAGCCTCTGTCCTGAGAGCTCAGAGCCTCGAGCCTGCCTCATATTCGGTGTCTCCCACTCTATCCCCCTCCCCAGCTCGGGTTCTCTCAAAAAAAGAAACATTAAAAATGAAAAATCATTCCTCATTGAGAATCTGCGAATTTCCATTCATACCAGATTCTCTAACATCACCTTCTTGGTGTTGAAAGCTTATCTGAAAAGTCACGAATAATATCTTTGATGACACATATGTGACAACGTCAGAATGCAACTTACAGGGAGCTACACATCAGTTGTGAATTTACAGTGTGTATCCTTGGCTAATATTTACACTGAAATGTGCTTTAGGGATACGGATGGATGAAATAATGTCCATCCGTCATATAGGTCAATTGCCTATAGGACTATTATGCCTTCAATTACTGATTGCCATCTCTTCAGAACTAAAAGAAAGCTGGGTCAAGAAAACGTCTTTGAATTTCATGTAAGAGAAGACTAGGGTGTTTGAAAGGGTCCACCTACCTTCTGGATTCCTCAGATTGGTTGTGGAGAGGAGGATAGCAACCTATGATTTGGATGCACACCGCTAGTCCCAGAGGGAGGATGTGTACCTTATTGTCAAATATAGATATATATATATATATATATATTTTACCAATATTACTAGTCCACCTCTGCCAGGTCCAGACTGCATGACCTGGGGGCAACGCAATACCTGATGCCTGGGTTCAGAACTTGAGGAAGGCAGGCTGGCGGGGGAGGGGGGAAATCCAACAGAGCCTGGGGCAGTGAGGGAGATGGCCCTGGGACACCTCCCCACAGGGCAGGCTATGGAGTTTACCTGCCAAAGAGCGGCACACTCTCCCTCAAGACATCCCTCTCCATGACAGAACGTGAGGCTGAACCTCACAATTCTAGAAGAAGTGAGGGCTACCCATCTTTTCAATTCCAATGGCCTCTGCAGAACTTGGACCCAGGGATGTTGGAGTCTTGGGGCCATGGAACCCTGATTCCCATGATAGAAGCCCTTTGTGCCCCAGCACTCAGAGCCACTTCCTACATCCCCTCTCCCCTGGCCCATCTAACCGTGTCCACATACCCGGACCAGGTCTCTACTTTCCTTCTTGTACTTCCTCTTTGTCTCTGTTTCTCTCTAACCACATCTCTCTCTATTTCTTCCTTTCACTCTCTAGGGAGTGGTGTATTATATGGTGCTCAACTTTGTTCTTATACATGGGAATATCCAATTTTCCTAGCACCAGTTATTCAAAAGACTACTCTTCTCCACTGTGTATTATTGACTCCCTTGTCGAATACTAGGTGACTGCAATGCATGGGTTTAGTTTGGGCTCTCAATTTCTGTTCCATTGTCTTGTGTGTGTGCTTATGCCAGTGACATCATTGATTTCTTTGTGTTAGAATGACGCTTGAAATCCAGAAGGGGGATGCTTCCTGTTTTGTTCTGTCTTGCGTTGGCTACATGGGGTCTTTTTGTGGTTCCAAATAAATTTTTGGTTATGATTTTCTAATTGCATAAATATTGCATCGGAGTCTTGATAGAGATTGCACTGAATCTCTAGATGGCTTTGGGTAATATGGACATTGTACTGTATTAATTCCTCCGAAAGTTGGACATGGGATGGCTTTTCACTGACTTGTGTGTTCTCCCCTTTCTTTCACCCAAATTGAATTTCTTCCATTCTTGCACACAGGTTTTATAGTTTTCTGTAGAGAGAGTTTCATTTCCTTGGTTAAATGTATTGCTTTAATTTTTATTGTTTTTGATGCTATTGTAAATGGGATTGTTTTCTTTACTTCTTAGATAATTGGGTTAGTGTATCGGAATGATACAGAATTTGATATGGTGACTTTCTAGTTTAAAACTTCACTGCATTTCTTGGTTAGATATTAACAGGTTCTTTTACATTAAACTTTTTATTTTAGCGCTTTACCTAGTTAAAAAAAAAAAAAACATGTTTGGGACGCCTGGGTGGCGCAGTCGGTTAAGCGTCCGACTTCAGCCAGGTCACGATCTCGCGGTCCGTGAGTTCGAGCCCCGCGTCGGGCTCTGGGCTGATGGCTCAGAGCCTGGAGCCTGCTCCGATTCTGTGTCTCCCTCTCTCTCTGCCCCTCCCCCGTTCATGCTCTGTCTCTCTCTGTCCCAAAAATAAATAAAAAACGTTAAAAAAAAATAAAAGAAACATGTTATTTGGGAATATTGATACACTACGTTATATTAGTTTCAGATGAACAACCTAGTCATTGCACAAATGTATACAATCTGGTACGCTAACACAGGTGTAGCTATCATCTGTCACCATGCATCCCTACTCCAGTACCATTCTCTATGTCCCCTATGCTATATCTTCTATCTGTGATTCATTAATTGCATAACCAGAAGCCTGCATCACCCAATACCCTTCACATATCTAGGGCATCCTTGTCTTGTGCCTGATCTTAGTGGAAAATCTTTCACAATTTCACTGCTGAGTATGACATTAGCTGTGGGCTTCACATACGTGGCCTTTGTTATGTTGAGATTTGACCCTTCTGCACAGAATTTTACAGATTTTTACCACAAATAGACACCAAATTTTCTAAGAACGCTTTTTCTGTGTCTACTGACATCATCACATGAGTTTTCTTTTTTCTTTTTAACATGTATTTATTTAGTTTAGTTTAAATGTATTTATGTATTTCTTTAGTATTCATTTTTTCAAGTTTTTATTTGAATTCCAGTTGGATAACATACAGTGTAATGTTAGCTTCAGGTAAAGAAGATGGTCATCATTCACTTACATGCAACACCCAGGGATCCTCACTACTCGTGCCCTCCATACCCCATCACCCATTTTAAGTATCCCCCTACGCCACCTCCCTGGCGACGTCCCTGGACTGAATCCTAACCCTAGCTAAGGCTCTCTCCCCATGGGGACCCAATTCCAACGTCTGACAACACCACGCGCGTGGGGTCCAGAAGCGGTGCAGGCTGACTCGGCATGGAACATGGAAGCGCACCATGATGTTTCACGGTCCTAGCTTCAGCTGCCCGAGAGGATTGTGGAGTACTCCTCAACCAGGGGCCGATCGAAGTTTGTGGCCTTGGCAGCCAAAGACGGATCCTGACCGTCACCGTCCCATGTGCCCTCAACTCAGCCTTTCGGGGAGACCACTGTCATGCTGTGGGTTCGGGGCCTGGAGCCACCTGGGACCTAACCCTAACCGTACCCCGAACTGGGACCCTCCACCGAAACCTAAGCCTGCCTCGATCCCTAACACTGCAATGGAGCCGCCTTCTGGCATGGGCCCTCACTTCAGCCCTCGAGGGAGATCACGAGACCAAAGTCACTTCGGCCCTGGCGACGTCCATGGTTCAAACCCTAACCCTAGCTAAGGCTCTCTCCCCATGAGGACCCAATTCCAACGTCTGACAACACCACGCAACTGGGTTCCAAAAGCAGTGCAGGCTGATTCGGCATGAAACCCGGAAGCTCACCATATCATTTCCCAGGCCCGCTGCAGCTGCCCTAGAGGATTCCGGAGGCCTCCTCGACCAGGGGCTGATCGACGCCTGTGGCTTTGGCAGCCAAAGAGGGATCCTGACTGGCACCGTCCCTTGTGCCCTCAACACAGCCCTTCGGGGAGACCACTGCCCTGCTGTGGGTTCGGCGCCTGGAGCCCCCTGGGACCTAACCCTAAACCTACCCCTATCCCAAACCGGGAACCTCCAATGAAACCTAAGCCTGCCTCGATCCCTAACCCTGCAATTGAGCTGACTTCTGGCATGGGCCCTCAATTCAGCCCTTGAGGGAGATCATGAGAACAGAGTCACTTCGGCCCTGGCGACATCCCTGGTTCGAACCCTAACCATAGCTAAGACTCTCTCCCCATGGGGACCCAATTCCAATGTCTGACAACTCCGCGTGCCTGGGGTCCAGAAGCGGTGCAGGACGACTCGGCAAGGAACCTGGAAGCTCACCATGTCGTTTCCCAGGCCCGGCTGCAGCTGCCCGAGAGGATTCCGAAGGCCTCCTCGACCAGTTGCTGATCGACATGTGTGGCCTTTGCAGACAAAGCCACACCCTGACAGGCACCGTCCCTTGTGCCCTCATCTCAGCCCTTGGGGAGACTACTGCCCTGTTGTGGGTTCGGCGTCTGGAGCCACCTGGGAGCTAACCCTAACCCTAACCATACCCCGAACCGTTACCCTCCACCAAAACCTAAGCCTCCCTCGATCCCTAATCCTGCATTTGAGCCGCCTTCTGGCATGGGCCCTCACTTCAGCCCTGGAGGGAGATCAGGAGACCGGAGTCGCTTCGGCCCTGAGGACGTCCCTGGACCGAACCCTAACCCTATCTAAGGCTCTCTCCTCATGGGGACCCAATTCCAACGTCTGACAGCATCACGCGCCTGAGGTCCAGGAGCGGTGCAGGCTGACTCGGCAAGGAACCTGGAAACTCACTATGTCGTTTCCCAGGCCCGGCTGCAGCTCCCGAGAGGATTCCGGAGGCCTCCTCGACCAGGGGATTATCAACGTGTGTGGCCTTGGCAGCCAAAGAGGGATCCTGACCGGCACTGTCCCTTGTGCCCTCAACTCAGCCCTTCGGGGAGACCACTGCCCTGCTGTGGGTTCGGCGCCTGGAACATCCTGTGTCCTAACACTAACCTGAAGCCTACCCGAACCGGGACCCTCCACCGAAACGTAAGCCTGCCTCGATCCCTAATCCTGCATTTGAGCCACCTTCTGGCATGGGCCCTCATTTCACCCCTCCAGAGAGACCACAAGACGGGAGTCGCTACAGCCCTGGTGACGTCCATGGACCGAACCCTAACCCTAGCTAAGGCTCTCTCCCCATGGGGACCCAATTCCAATGTCTGAAAATACCACGCGCCTGGGGTCCAGAAGCGGTGCAGGCTGACTCGGCAAGGAACCTGGAAGCTCACCATGTCGTTACCCACGCCCGGCTGCACCTGCCCGAGAGGATTCCGGAGGTTTCCTCGACCAGGGGCCGATCGAAGTTTGTGGCCGTGGCAGCCCAAGACGGATCCTGGCCGGCACCGTCCCTTGTGCCCTCAACTCAGCCCTTCCGGGAGACCACTGCCCTGGTGTGTGTTTGGTGCCCGGAGCCTCATGGGACGTAATCCTAACCCTAACTGTATCCCGAACCGGGACCCTCCACCGAAAGTTAAGCCTGCCTCGATCCCTAACCCTGCAATTGAGCATCCTCCTCGCCCGGGGCTGTCACTTACCATGGCTCATCATGGCTGATCCTCTCCGGGCCTCCTCGCCAGGGGCTGGTCGCCTCGGGCCTCTCGTCCGGGGCTGTCACTTACCATGGCTCATCATGGCTGATCCTCTCCGGGCCTCCTCGCAAGGGGCTGCTCGCCTCGGGCCTCCTCATCCGGGGCTGTCACTTACCATGGCTCATCATGCCTGAAGCCTCTCCCTGTACCTGAATGTAGACTCCAGACAATGGGGTCTCAGCTAGGAAACTTCCGCGAAAGTTTCAAGTAGTGGGAGACACAGAATCCCAAGCAGACCCTCCAGGGGCTGTGCAGCGAACACAAAATCCCAAGCAAGACATATGCCTGAATCCTAAAAGCCAACAAACCTTGTGGTCTCAGGTCCGAAACTCCCGTGTTAGGACCAAGGAATGCCAGACACAGAATCCCAAACACCAGCTACAAGCTGCGGCCTCCAGGCCCTGAGTCAAGTACCATGGCTCACCATGGCTGAAGCCGCTCCCTGTACCTGAGAGAAAGGGGTCACAAAATACTAAACAGCCTCCAGAACCTGGGGTCTCAGCTTAGAATCTCCCGGAAACGGTCCGAGAAATCAGAGACACAGAAACCAAGCAGCCCATGCAGGGATGGGCAGCCAGCACAAAATCCCAAGGGAGACATAAGCTAGACACAAAAAACCCTGTGGTCTGAGCTCAGAAATTCCCGAGATAGGTCAGATGGATGCCAGACACACAGTCCCAATCAGCTACTGTTAGACCCGGCTTCGAGGCCGGAAGTCAATTACCATGCCTTTCCACGGCAGAGGCCGCTCCCTGTAACTGAGAGAATGGGGTCACACAATCACAAACACCCGCCAGGCTCTGGGTTCCCTGCTCAGAAAATCCAGGGGAAGTCGGAGGGATAGGATGTACAAAATGGGTACTGCTCCGGCTCGCCCAGGGCCTCCACGCCCGGGGCTGTATCTTACCATGGCTCATGAGGGCTGAAGCCTCTCCCTGTACCCGACAGAAACGGGTCAGTGTTTCCCACACAGCCTCCAGACCATGGGGTCTCAGCTCAGAAACTTACAGGGAAGGCTGGAGAAGTGGGAGACACAGAATCCCAAGCAGCCCCTCCAGGGGGTATGCAGCGAGAACAAAATCCCAAGGAGACATATGCCTGAATCCTGAAAGCCAACAAACACTTCCTCTCCACTCCGATACTCCCGAGACAGGACCGAGGGATGCGAGACCCAGAATCCCAAAAAACCTGCTACGAGCCCCGGCCTCCAGACCCTGAGTCATTACGATGGCTCACCATGGCTGGAGCCTGAGAGAAGGCGGTCACCCTGTACCTGAGAGAAAGGGGTCACAGACCCGAAACAGCCTCCAGACACTGGGGTCTCAGCACAGAAACTCCTCGGAAAGTTCCGAAGGATTGGAGACACAGAAAGGGAAGTGCCCGCTGGCCCCGCGCCTCCAGGCCCGGGGCTGCTCGCCCCGCGCCTCCAGGCCCGGGGCTGCTCGCCCCGGGCCTCCACGAACGGGGCTGCTCGCCCCGGGCCTCCACGCCCGGAGCTGCTCGCCCTGGCTCAATATGACTGAAGCCGTTCCTGTACCTGAGAGAAGGGGTCACACAAACACAAACACCCTCCAGGCCCTGGGTTCCCTGCTCAGAAAATCCCGGGCAAGTTCCGAGGGATCGGATACGCCAAATGGGTAGTGCTACTGGTCGACCCGGGCCTCCACGCCCGGGGCTGTATCTTACCATGGCGCATCAGGGCGGAAGCCTCTCCCTGTCAGTGACAGAAACGGGCCAGTGTTTCCCACACAGAGTCCAGACCTTGGGGTCTCAGCTAAGAAACTTACGGGGAAGGATGGAGAAGTGGGAGACAAAGAATTCCAAGCAGCCCTACCAGGGACTATACTACAAGCCTAAAATCCCAAGGAAACATATGCCTGAATCCTGAAAAGCCAACAACCCTTCCTCTCCACTCCGGTACTCCCGGGTCAGGACCGAGGGATGCGAGACCCAGAATCCCAAACACCTGCTACAAGCCCCGGCCTCCAGGCCCTGAGTCATTACGATGGCTCAACATGGCTGGAGCCTGAGAGAAGGCAGTCACCCTGTACCTGAGAGAAAGGGGTCACAGAACCCGAAACAGCCTCCAGACACTGGGGTCTCTGCTCAGACTCCCCGGAAAGTTCCGAGGGATTGGAGACACAGAATGGGAAGTGCCCCGCCCCTCCAGGCCCGGGGCTGCTCGCCCCGGGCCTCCACGCCCGGGGCTGCTCGCCCCGGGCCTCCAGGCCCGGGGCTGCTCGCCCCGGGCCTCCAGCCCCGGGGCTGCTCGCCCCGGGCCTCCACGCCCAGGGGTGCTCGCCCCGGGCCTCCACGCCCGGGGCTGCTCGCCCCGGGCCTCCACGCCCGGGGCTGCTCGCCCCGGGCCTCCACGCCCGGGGCTGCTCGCCCCGGGCCTCCACGCCCGGGGCTGCTCGCCCCGGGCCTCCACGCCCGGGGCTGCTCGCCATGGCTCACTATGACTGAAGCCGTTCCTGTACCTTAGAGAAGGGGTCACACAAACACAAACACCCTCCAGGCCCTGGGTTCCCTGCTCAGAAAATCCCGGGCAAGTTCCGAGGGATCGGATTCGCCAAATGGGTAGTGCTCCTGGTCGACCCGGGCCTCCACGCATGGGGCTCTATCTTTCCATGGCGCATCAGGGCTGAAGCCTCTCCCTGTCAGTGACAGAAACGGGCCATTGTTTCCCACACAGAGTCCAGACCTTGGGGTCTCAGCTCAGAAACTTACGGGGAAGGATAGAGAAGTGGGAGACACAGAATTCCAAGCAGCCCTACCAGGGACTATACTACAAGCCTAAAATCCCAAGGAGACATATGCCTGAATCCTGAAAAGCCAACAACCCTTCCTCTCCACTCCGGTACTCCCGGGTCAGGACCGAGGGATGCGAGACCCAGAATCCCAAACACCTGCTACGAGCCCCGGCCTCCAGGCCCTGAGTCATTACGATGGCTCACCATGGTTGGAGCCTGAGAGAAGGCAGTCACCCTGTACCTGAGAAAAAGAGGTCACAGAACCCGAAACAGCCTCCAGACACTGGGGTCTCAGCTCAGAAACTCCCCGGAAAGTTCCGAGGGATTGGAGACACAGAATTGGAAGTGCCACGCTCGCCCCGGGCCTCCAGGCCCGGGGCTGCTCGCCCCGGGCCTCCACGCCAAGGGCTACTCGCCATGGCTGACTATGACTGAAGCCGTTCCTGTACCTGAGAGAAGGGGTCACACAAACACAAACACCCTCCAGGCCCTGGGTTCCCTGCTCAGAAAATCCCGGGCAAGTTCCGAGGGATCGGATTCGCCAAATGGGTAGTGCTCCTGCTCGCCCCGGGCCTCCACGCCCGGGGCTACTCGCCATGGCTCACTATGACTGAAGCCGTTCCTGTACCTTAGAGAAGGGGGTCACACAAACACAAACACCCTCCAGGCCCTGGGTTCCCTGCTCAGAAAATCCCGGGCAAGTTCCGAGGGATCGGATTCGCCAAATGGGTAGTGCTCCTGGTCGACCCGGGCCTCCACGCCCGGGGCTCTATCTTTCCATGGCGCATCAGGGCTGAAGCCTCTCCCTGTCAGTGACAGAAACGGGCCAGTGTTTCCCACACAGAGTCCAGACCTTGGGGTCTCAGCTCAGAAACTTACGGGGAAGGATGGAGAAGTGGGAGACAAAGAATTCCAAGCAGCCCTACCAGGGACTATACTACAAGCCTAAAATCCCAAGGAAACATATGCCTGAATCCTGAAAAGCCAACAACCCTTCCTCTCCACTCCGGTACTCCCGGGTCAGGACCGAGGGATGCGAGACCCAGAATCCCAAACACCTGCTACAAGCCCCGGCCTCCAGGCCCTGAGTCATTACGATGGCTCAACATGGCTGGAGCCTGAGAGAAGGCAGTCACCCTGTACCTGAGAGAAAGGGGTCACAGAACCCGAAACAGCCTCCAGACACTGGGGTCTCAGCTCAGACTCCCCGGAAAGTTCCGAGGGATTGGAGACACAGAATGGGAAGTGCCCCGCCCCTCCAGGCCCGGGGCTGCTCGCCCCGGGCCTCCACGCCCGGGGCTGCTCGCCCCGGGCCTCCAGGCCCGGGGCTGCTCGCCCCGGGCCTCCAGCCCCGGGGCTGCTCGCCCCGGGCCTCCACGCCCAGGGGTGCTCGCCCCGGGCCTCCACGCCCGGGGCTGCTCGCCCCGGGCCTCCACGCCCGGGGCTGCTCGCCCCGGGCCTCCACGCCCGGGGCTGCTCGCCATGGCTCACTATGACTGAAGCCGTTCCTGTACCTTAGAGAAGGGGTCACACAAACACAAACACCCTCCAGGCCCTGGGTTCCCTGCTCAGAAAATCCCGGGCAAGTTCCGAGGGATCGGATTCGCCAAATGGGTAGTGCTCCTGGTCGACCTGGGCCTCCACGCCCGGGGCTCTATCTTTCCATGGCGCATCAGGGCTGAAGCCTCTCCCTGTCAGTGTCAGAAACGGGCCAGTGTTTCCCACACAGAGTCCAGACCTTGGGGTCTCAGCTCAGAAACTTACGGGGAAGGATGGAGAAGTGGGAGACACAGAATTCCAAGCAGCCCTACCAGGGACTATACTACAAGCCTAAAATCCCAAGGAGACATATGCCTGAATCCTGAAAAGCCAACAACCCATCCTCTCCACTCCGGTACTCCCGGGTCAGGACCGAGGGATGCGAGACCCAGAATCCCAAACACCTGCTACGAGCCCCGGCCTCCAGGCCCTGAGTCATTACGATGGCTCACCATGGCTGGAGCCTGAGAGAAGGCAGTCACCCTGTACCTGAGAGAAAGGGGTCACAGAACCCGAAACAGCCTCCAGACACTGGGGTCTCAGCTCAGAAACTCCCCGGAAAGTTCCGAGGGATTGGAGACACAGAATGGGAAGTGCCCCGCTCGCCCCGGGCCTCCCGGCCCGGGGCTGCTCGCCCCGGGCCTCCCGGCCCGGGGCTGCTCGCCCCGGGCCTCCCGGCCCGGGGCTGCTCGCCCCGGGCCTCCCGGCCCGGGGCTGCTCGCCCCGGGCCTCCCGGCCCGGGGCTGCTCGCCCCGGGCCTCCCGGCCCGGGGCTGCTCGCCCCGGGCCTCCCGGCCCGGGGCTGCTCGCCCCGGGCCTCCCGGCCCGGGGCTGCTCGCCCCGGGCCTCCCGGCCCGGGGCTGCTCGCCCCGGGCCTCCCGGCCCGGGGCTGCTCGCCCCGGGCCTCCCGGCCCGGGGCTGCTCGCCCCGGGCCTCCCGGCCCGGGGCTGCTCGCCCCGGGCCTCCCGGCCCGGGGCTGCTCGCCCCGGGCCTCCCGGCCCGGGGCTGCTCGCCCCGGGCCTCCCGGCCCGGGGCTGCTCGCCCCGGGCCTCCCGGCCCGGGGCTGCTCGCCCCGGGCCTCCCGGCCCGGGGCTGCTCGCCCCGGGCCTCCCGGCCCGGGGCTGCTCGCCCCGGGCCTCCCGGCCCGGGGCTGCTCGCCCCGGGCCTCCACGCCCGGGGCTGCTCGCCCCGGGCCTCCAGGCCCGGGGCTGCTCGCCCCGGGCCTCCACGCCCGGGGCTGCTCGCCCCGGGCCTCCAGGCCCGGGGCTGCTCGCCCCGGGCCTCCACGCCCGGGGCTGCTCGCCCCGGGCCTCCACGCCCGGGGCTGCTCGCCCCGGGCCTCCACGCCCGGGGCTGCTCGCCCCGGGCCTCCAGGCCCGGGGCTGCTCGCCCCGGGCCTCCAGGCCCGGGGCTGCTCGCCCCGGGCCTCCACGCCCGGGGCTGCTCGCCCCGGGCCTCCAGGCCCGGGGCTGCTCGCCCCGGGCCTCCACGCCCGGGGCTGCTCGCCCCGGGCCTCCAGGCCCGGGGCTGCTCGCCCCGGGCCTCCACGCCCGGGGCTGCTCGCCCCGGGCCTCCACGCCCGGGGCTGCTCGCCCCGGGCCTCCACGCCCGGGGCTGCTCGCCCCGGGCCTCCACGCCCGGGGCTGCTCGCCCCGGGCCTCCACGCCCGGGGCTGCTCGCCCCGGGCCTCCACGCCCGGGGCTGCTCGCCCCGGGCCTCCACGCCCGGGGCTGCTCGCCCCGGGCCTCCACGCCCGGGGCTGCTCGCCCCGGGCCTCCACGCCCGGGGCTGCTCGCCCCGGGCCTCCACGCCCGGGGCTGCTCGCCCCGGGCCTCCACGCCCGGGGCTGCTCGCCCCGGGCCTCCACGCCCGGGGCTGCTCGCCCCGGGCCTCCACGCCCGGGGCTGCTCGCCCCGGGCCTCCACGCCCGGGGCTGCTCGCCATGGCTCACTATGACTGAAGCCGTTCCTGTACCTTAGAGAAGGGGGTCACACAAACACAAACACCCTCCAGGCCCTGGGTTCCCTGCTCAGAAAATCCCGGGCAAGTTCCGAGGGATCGGATTCGCCAAATGGGTAGTGCTCCTGGTCGACCCGGGCCTCCACGCCCGGGGCTCTATCTTTCCATGGCGCATCAGGGCTGAAGCCTCTCCCTGTCAGTGACAGAAACGGGCCAGTGTTTCCCACACAGAGTCCAGACCTTAGGGTCTCAGCTCAGAAACTTACGGGGAAGCTTAGAGAAGTGGGAGACACAGAATTCCAAGCAGCCCTACCAGGGACTATACTACAAGCCTAAAATCCCAAGGAGACATATGCCTGAATCCTGAAAAGCCAACAACCCTTCCTCTCCACTCCGGTACTCCCGGGTCAGGACCGAGGGATGCGAGACCCAGAATCCCAAACACCTGCTACGAGCCCCGGCCTCCAGGCCCTGAGTCATTACGATGGCTCACCATGGTTGGAGCCTGAGAGAAGGCAGTCACCCTGTACCTGAGAAAAAGAGGTCACAGAACCCGAAACAGCCTCCAGACACTGGGGTCTCAGCTCAGAAACTCCCCGGAAAGTTCCGAGGGATTGGAGACACAGAATTGGAAGTGCCACGCTCGCCCCGGGCCTCCAGGCCCGGGGCTGCTCGCCCCGGGCCTCCACGCCCGGGGCTACTCGCCATGGTTCACAATGACTGAAGCCATTCCTGTACCTGAGAGAAGGGGTCACACAAACACAAACACCCTCCAGGCCCTGGGTTCCCTGCTCAGAAAATCCCGGGCAAGTTCCGAGGGATCGGATTCGCCAAATGGGTAGTGCTCCTGGTCGACCTGGGCCTCCACGCCCGGGGCTCTATCTTTCCATGGCGCATCAGGGCTGAAGCTTCTCCCTGTCAGTGACAGAAACGGGCCAGTGTTTCCCACACAGAGTCCAGACCTTGGGGTCTCAGCTCAGAAACTTACGGGGAAGGATGGAGAAGTGGGAGACACAGAATTCCAAGCAGCCCTACCAGGGACTATACTACAAGCCTAAAATCCCAAGGAGACATATGCCTGAATCCTGAAAAGCCAACAACCCATCCTCTCCACTCCGGTACTCCCGGGTCAGGACCGAGGGATGCGAAACCCAGAATCTCAAACACCTGCTACGAGCCCCGGCCTCCAGGCCCTGAGTCATTACGATGGCTCACCATGGCTGGAGCCGGAGAGAAGGCAGTCACCCTGTACCTGAGAGAAAGGGGTCACAGAACCCGAAACAGCCTCCAGACACTGGGGTCTCAGCTCAGAAACTCCCCGGAAAGTTCCGAGGGATTGGAGACACAGAATGGGAAGTGCCCCGCCCCTCCAGGCCCGGGGCTGCTCGCCCCGGGCCTCCAGGCCCGGGGCTGCTCGCCCCGGGCCTCCAGGCCCGGGGCTGCTCGCCCCGGGCCTCCAGGCCCGGGGCTGCTCGCCCCGGGCCTCCAGGCCCGGGGCTGCTCGCCCCGGGCCTCCAGGCCCGGGGCTGCTCGCCCCGGGCCTCCAGGCCCGGGGCTGCTCGCCCCGGGCCTCCAGGCCCGGGGCTGCTCGCCCCGGGCCTCCACGCCCGGGGCTGCTCGCCCCGGGCCTCCAGGCCCGGGGCTGCTCGCCCCGGGCCTCCACGCCCGGGGCTGCTCGCCCCGGGCCTCCACGCCCGGGGCTGCTCGCCCCGGGCCTCCACGCCCGGGGCTGCTCGCCCCGGGCCTCCACGCCCGGGGCTGCTCGCCCCGGGCCTCCACGCCCGGGGCTGCTCGCCCCGGGCCTCCAGGCCGGGGGCTGCTCGCCCCGGGCCTCCACGCCCGGGGCTGCTCGCCCCGGGCCTCCACGCCCGGGGCTGCTCGCCCCGGGCCTCCACGCCCGGGGCTGCTCGCCCCGGGCCACCACGCCCGGGGCTGCTCGCCCCGGGCCTCCACGCCCGGGGCTGCTCGCCATGGCTCACTATGACTGAAGCCGTTCCTGTACCTTAGAGAAGGGGGTCACACAAACACAAACACCCTCCAGGCCCTGGGTTCCCTGCTCAGAAAATCCCGGGCAAGTTCCGAGGGATCGGATTCGCCAAATGGGTAGTGCTCCTGGTCGACCCGGGCCTCCACGCCCGGGGCTCTATCTTTCCATGGCGCATCAGGGCTGAAGCCTCTCCCTGTCAGTGACAGAAACGGGCCAGTGTTTCCCACACAGAGTCCAGACCTTGGGGTCTCAGCTCAGAAACTTACGGGGAAGCTTAGAGAAGTGGGAGACACAGAATTCCAAGCAGCCCTACCAGGGACTATACTACAAGCCTAAAATCCCAAGGAGACATATGCCTGAATCCTGAAAAGCCAACAACCCTTCCTCTCCACTCCGGTACTCCCGGGTCAGGACCGAGGGATGCGAGACCCAGAATCCCAAACACCTGCTACGAGCCCCGGCCTCCAGGCCCTGAGTCATTACGATGGCTCACCATGGTTGGAGCCTGAGAGAAGGCAGTCACCCTGTACCTGAGAAAAAGAGGTCACAGAACCCGAAACAGCCTCCAGACACTGGGGTCTCAGCTCAGAAACTCCCCGGAAAGTTCCGAGGGATTGGAGACACAGAATGGGAAGTGCCACGCTCGCCCCGGGCCTCCAGGCCCGGGGCTGCTCGCCCCGGGCCTCCACGCCCGGGGCTACTCGCCATGGCTCACAATGACTGAAGCCGTTCCTGTACCTGAGAGAAGGGGTCACACAAACACAAACACCCTCCAGGCCCTGGGTTCCCTGCTCAGAAAATCCCGGGCAAGTTCCGAGGGATCGGATATGCCAAATGGGTAGTGCTCCTGGTCGACCCGGGCCTCCACGCCCGGGGCTCTATCTTACCATGGCACATCAGGGCTGAAGCCTCTCCCTGTCAGTGACAGAAACGGGCCAGTGTTTCCCACACAGAGTCCAGACCTTGGGGTCTCATCTAAGAAACTTACGGGGAATTATGGAGAAGTGGGAGACACAGAATTCCAAGTAGCCCTACCAGGGACTGTACTACAAGCCTAAAATCCCAAGGAGACATATGCCTGAATCCTGAAAAGCCAACAACCCATCCTCTCCACTCCGGTACTCCCGGGTCAGGACCGAGGGATGCGAAACCCAGAATCCCAAACACCTGCTACGAGCCCCGGCCTCCAGGCCCTGAGTCATTACGATGGCTCACCATGGCTGGAGCCTGAGAGAAGGCAGTCACCCTGTACCTGAGAGAAAGGGGTCACAGAACCCGAAACAGCCTCCAGACACTGGGGTCTCAGCTCAGAAACTCCCCGGAAAGTTCCGAGGGATTGGAGACACAGAATGGGAAGTGCCCCGCTCGCCCAAGGCCTCCAGGCCCGGGGCTGCTCGCCATGGCTCACAATGACTGAAGCCGTTCCTGTACCTGAGAGAAGGGGTCACACAAACACAAACACCCTCCAGGCCCTGGGTTCCCTGCTCAAAAAATCCCGGGCAAGTTCCGAGGGATCGGATTCGCCAAATGCGTAGTGCTCCTGGTCGACCTGGGCCTCCACGCCCGGGGCTCTATCTTTCCATGGCGCATCAGGGCTGAAGCTTCTCCCTGTCAGTGACAGAAACGGGCCAGTGTTTCCCACACAGAGTCCAGACCTTGGGGTCTCAGCTCAGAAACTTACGGGGAAGGATGGAGAAGTGGGAGACACAGAATTCCAAGCAGCCCTACCAGGGACTATACTACAAGCCTAAAATCCCAAGGAGACATATGCCTGAATCCTGAAAAGCCAACAACCCATCCTCTCCACTCCGGTACTCCCGGGTCAGGACCGAGGGATGCGAAACCCAGAATCCCAAACACCTGCTACGAGCCCCGGCCTCCAGGCCCTGAGTCATTACGATGGCTCACCATGGCTGGAGCCGGAGAGAAGGCAGTCACCCTGTACCTGAGAGAAAGGGGTCACAGAACCCGAAACAGCCTCCAGACACTGGGGTCTCAGCTCAGAAACTCCCCGGAAAGTTCCGAGGGATTGGAGACACAGAATGGGAAGTGCCCTGCTCGCCCCGGGCCTCCAGGCCCGGGGCTGCTCGCCCCGGGCCTCCAGGCCCGGGGCTGCTCGCCCCGGGCCTCCAGGCCCGGGGCTGCTCGCCCCGGGCCTCCAGGCCCGGGGCTGCTCGCCCCGGGCCTCCAGGCCCGGGGCTGCTCGCCCCGGGCCTCCAGGCCCGGGGCTGCTCGCCCCGGGCCTCCAGGCCCGGGGCTGCTCGCCCCGGGCCTCCAGGCCCGGGGCTGCTCGCCCCGGGCCTCCAGGCCCGGGGCTGCTCGCCCCGGGCCTCCAGGCCCGGGGCTGCTCGCCCCGGGCCTCCAGGCCCGGGGCTGCTCGCCCCGGGCCTCCAGGCCCGGGGCTGCTCGCCCCGGGCCTCCAGGCCCGGGGCTGCTCGCCCCGGGCCTCCAGGCCCGGGGCTGCTCGCCCCGGGCCTCCAGGCCCGGGGCTGCTCGCCCCGGGCCTCCAGGCCCGGGGCTGCTCGCCCCGGGCCTCCAGGCCCGGGGCTGCTCGCCCCGGGCCTCCAGGCCCGGGGCTGCTCGCCCCGGGCCTCCAGGCCCGGGGCTGCTCGCCCCGGGCCTCCAGGCCCGGGGCTGCTCGCCCCGGGCCTCCAGGCCCGGGGCTGCTCGCCCCGGGCCTCCAGGCCCGGGGCTGCTCGCCCCGGGCCTCCAGGCCCGGGGCTGCTCGCCCCGGGCCTCCAGGCCCGGGGCTGCTCGCCCCGGGCCTCCAGGCCCGGGGCTGCTCGCCCCGGGCCTCCAGGCCCGGGGCTGCTCGCCCCGGGCCTCCAGGCCCGGGGCTGCTCGCCCCGGGCCTCCAGGCCCGGGGCTGCTCGCCCCGGGCCTCCAGGCCCGGGGCTGCTCGCCCCGGGCCTCCAGGCCCGGGGCTGCTCGCCCCGGGCCTCCAGGCCCGGGGCTGCTCGCCCCGGGCCTCCAGGCCCGGGGCTGCTCGCCCCGGGCCTCCAGGCCCGGGGCTGCTCGCCCCGGGCCTCCAGGCCCGGGGCTGCTCGCCCCGGGCCTCCAGGCCCGGGGCTGCTCGCCCCGGGCCTCCAGGCCCGGGGCTGCTCGCCCCGGGCCTCCAGGCCCGGGGCTGCTCGCCCCGGGCCTCCAGGCCCGGGGCTGCTCGCCCCGGGCCTCCAGGCCCGGGGCTGCTCGCCCCGGGCCTCCAGGCCCGGGGCTGCTCGCCCCGGGCCTCCAGGCCCGGGGCTGCTCGCCCCGGGCCTCCAGGCCCGGGGCTGCTCGCCCCGGGCCTCCAGGCCCGGGGCTGCTCGCCCCGGGCCTCCAGGCCCGGGGCTGCTCGCCCCGGGCCTCCAGGCCCGGGGCTGCTCGCCCCGGGCCTCCAGGCCCGGGGCTGCTCGCCCCGGGCCTCCAGGCCCGGGGCTGCTCGCCCCGGGCCTCCAGGCCCGGGGCTGCTCGCCCCGGGCCTCCAGGCCCGGGGCTGCTCGCCCCGGGCCTCCAGGCCCGGGGCTGCTCGCCCCGGGCCTCCAGGCCCGGGGCTGCTCGCCCCGGGCCTCCAGGCCCGGGGCTGCTCGCCCCGGGCCTCCAGGCCCGGGGCTGCTCGCCCCGGGCCTCCAGGCCCGGGGCTGCTCGCCCCGGGCCTCCAGGCCCGGGGCTGCTCGCCCCGGGCCTCCAGGCCCGGGGCTGCTCGCCCCGGGCCTCCAGGCCCGGGGCTGCTCGCCCCGGGCCTCCAGGCCCGGGGCTGCTCGCCCCGGGCCTCCAGGCCCGGGGCTGCTCGCCCCGGGCCTCCAGGCCCGGGGCTGCTCGCCCCGGGCCTCCAGGCCCGGGGCTGCTCGCCCCGGGCCTCCAGGCCCGGGGCTGCTCGCCCCGGGCCTCCAGGCCCGGGGCTGCTCGCCCCGGGCCTCCAGGCCCGGGGCTGCTCGCCCCGGGCCTCCAGGCCCGGGGCTGCTCGCCCCGGGCCTCCAGGCCCGGGGCTGCTCGCCCCGGGCCTCCAGGCCCGGGGCTGCTCGCCCCGGGCCTCCAGGCCCGGGGCTGCTCGCCCCGGGCCTCCAGGCCCGGGGCTGCTCGCCCCGGGCCTCCAGGCCCGGGGCTGCTCGCCCCGGGCCTCCAGGCCCGGGGCTGCTCGCCCCGGGCCTCCAGGCCCGGGGCTGCTCGCCCCGGGCCTCCAGGCCCGGGGCTGCTCGCCCCGGGCCTCCAGGCCCGGGGCTGCTCGCCCCGGGCCTCCAGGCCCGGGGCTGCTCGCCCCGGGCCTCCAGGCCCGGGGCTGCTCGCCCCGGGCCTCCAGGCCCGGGGCTGCTCGCCCCGGGCCTCCAGGCCCGGGGCTGCTCGCCCCGGGCCTCCAGGCCCGGGGCTGCTCGCCCCGGGCCTCCAGGCCCGGGGCTGCTCGCCCCGGGCCTCCAGGCCCGGGGCTGCTCGCCCCGGGCCTCCAGGCCCGGGGCTGCTCGCCCCGGGCCTCCAGGCCCGGGGCTGCTCGCCCCGGGCCTCCAGGCCCGGGGCTGCTCGCCCCGGGCCTCCAGGCCCGGGGCTGCTCGCCCCGGGCCTCCAGGCCCGGGGCTGCTCGCCCCGGGCCTCCAGGCCCGGGGCTGCTCGCCCCGGGCCTCCAGGCCCGGGGCTGCTCGCCCCGGGCCTCCAGGCCCGGGGCTGCTCGCCCCGGGCCTCCAGGCCCGGGGCTGCTCGCCCCGGGCCTCCAGGCCCGGGGCTGCTCGCCCCGGGCCTCCAGGCCCGGGGCTGCTCGCCCCGGGCCTCCAGGCCCGGGGCTGCTCGCCCCGGGCCTCCAGGCCCGGGGCTGCTCGCCCCGGGCCTCCAGGCCCGGGGCTGCTCGCCCCGGGCCTCCAGGCCCGGGGCTGCTCGCCCCGGGCCTCCAGGCCCGGGGCTGCTCGCCCCGGGCCTCCAGGCCCGGGGCTGCTCGCCCCGGGCCTCCAGGCCCGGGGCTGCTCGCCCCGGGCCTCCAGGCCCGGGGCTGCTCGCCCCGGGCCTCCAGGCCCGGGGCTGCTCGCCCCGGGCCTCCAGGCCCGGGGCTGCTCGCCCCGGGCCTCCAGGCCCGGGGCTGCTCGCCCCGGGCCTCCAGGCCCGGGGCTGCTCGCCCCGGGCCTCCAGGCCCGGGGCTGCTCGCCCCGGGCCTCCAGGCCCGGGGCTGCTCGCCCCGGGCCTCCAGGCCCGGGGCTGCTCGCCCCGGGCCTCCAGGCCCGGGGCTGCTCGCCCCGGGCCTCCAGGCCCGGGGCTGCTCGCCCCGGGCCTCCAGGCCCGGGGCTGCTCGCCCCGGGCCTCCAGGCCCGGGGCTGCTCGCCCCGGGCCTCCAGGCCCGGGGCTGCTCGCCCCGGGCCTCCAGGCCCGGGGCTGCTCGCCCCGGGCCTCCAGGCCCGGGGCTGCTCGCCCCGGGCCTCCAGGCCCGGGGCTGCTCGCCCCGGGCCTCCAGGCCCGGGGCTGCTCGCCCCGGGCCTCCAGGCCCGGGGCTGCTCGCCCCGGGCCTCCAGGCCCGGGGCTGCTCGCCCCGGGCCTCCAGGCCCGGGGCTGCTCGCCCCGGGCCTCCAGGCCCGGGGCTGCTCGCCCCGGGCCTCCAGGCCCGGGGCTGCTCGCCCCGGGCCTCCAGGCCCGGGGCTGCTCGCCCCGGGCCTCCAGGCCCGGGGCTGCTCGCCCCGGGCCTCCAGGCCCGGGGCTGCTCGCCCCGGGCCTCCAGGCCCGGGGCTGCTCGCCCCGGGCCTCCAGGCCCGGGGCTGCTCGCCCCGGGCCTCCAGGCCCGGGGCTGCTCGCCCCGGGCCTCCAGGCCCGGGGCTGCTCGCCCCGGGCCTCCAGGCCCGGGGCTGCTCGCCCCGGGCCTCCAGGCCCGGGGCTGCTCGCCCCGGGCCTCCAGGCCCGGGGCTGCTCGCCCCGGGCCTCCAGGCCCGGGGCTGCTCGCCCCGGGCCTCCAGGCCCGGGGCTGCTCGCCCCGGGCCTCCAGGCCCGGGGCTGCTCGCCCCGGGCCTCCAGGCCCGGGGCTGCTCGCCCCGGGCCTCCAGGCCCGGGGCTGCTCGCCCCGGGCCTCCAGGCCCGGGGCTGCTCGCCCCGGGCCTCCAGGCCCGGGGCTGCTCGCCCCGGGCCTCCAGGCCCGGGGCTGCTCGCCCCGGGCCTCCAGGCCCGGGGCTGCTCGCCCCGGGCCTCCAGGCCCGGGGCTGCTCGCCCCGGGCCTCCAGGCCCGGGGCTGCTCGCCCCGGGCCTCCAGGCCCGGGGCTGCTCGCCCCGGGCCTCCAGGCCCGGGGCTGCTCGCCCCGGGCCTCCAGGCCCGGGGCTGCTCGCCCCGGGCCTCCAGGCCCGGGGCTGCTCGCCCCGGGCCTCCAGGCCCGGGGCTGCTCGCCCCGGGCCTCCAGGCCCGGGGCTGCTCGCCCCGGGCCTCCAGGCCCGGGGCTGCTCGCCCCGGGCCTCCAGGCCCGGGGCTGCTCGCCCCGGGCCTCCACGCCCGGGGCTGCTCGCCCCGGGCCTCCAGGCCCGGGGCTGCTCGCCCCGGGCCTCCAGGCCCGGGGCTGCTCGCCCCGGGCCTCCAGGCCCGGGGCTGCTCGCCCCGGGCCTCCACGCCCGGGGCTGCTCGCCCCGGGCCTCCAGGCCCGGGGCTGCTCGCCCCGGGCCTCCAGGCCCGGGGCTGCTCGCCCCGGGCCTCCACGCCCGGGGCTGCTCGCCCCGGGCCTCCACGCCCGGGGCTGCTCGCCCCGGGCCTCCACGCCCGGGGCTGCTCGCCCCGGGCCTCCACGCCCGGGGCTGCTCGCCCCGGGCCTCCACGCCCGGGGCTGCTCGCCCCGGGCCTCCACGCCCGGGGCTGCTCGCCCCGGGCCTCCACGCCCGGGGCTGCTCGCCCCGGGCCTCCACGCCCGGGGCTGCTCGCCATGGCTCACTATCACTGAAGCCGTTCCTGTACCTTAGAGAAGGGGTCACACAAACACAAACACCCTCCAGGCCCTGGGTTCCCTGCTCAGAAAATCCCGGGCAAGTTCCGAGGGATGGGATACGCCAAATGGGTTGTGCTCCTGGTCGACCCGGGCCTCCACGCCCGGGGCTCTATCTTAACATGGCGCATCAGGGCTGAAGCCTCTCCCTGTCAGTGACAGAAACGGGCCAGTGTTTCCCACACAGAGTCCAGACCTTGGGGTCTCAGCTCAGAAACTTATGGGGAAGGATGGAGAAGTGGGAGACACAGAATTCCAAGCAGCCCTACCAGGGACTATACTACAAGCCTAAAATCCCAAGGAGACATATGCCTGAATCCTGAAAAGCCAACAACCCTTCCTCTCCACTCCGGTACTACCGGGTCAGGACCGGGGGATGCGAGACCCAGAATCCCAAACACCTGCTACGAGCCCCGGCCTCCAGGCCCTGAGTCATTACGATGGCTCACCATGGCTGGAGCCTGAGAGAAGGCAGTCACCCTGTACCTGCGAGAAAGAGGTCACAGATCCCGAAACAGCCTCCAGACACTGGGGTCTCAGCTCAGAAACTCCCCGGAAAGTTCCGAGGGATTGGAGACACAGAATGGGAAGTGCCCCGCTCGCCCCGCGCCTCCAGGCCCGGGGCTGCTCGCCCCGCGCCTCCAGGCCCGGGGCTGCTCGCCCCGCGCCTCCAGGCCCGGGGCTGCTCGCCCCGCGCCTCCAGGCCCGGGGCTGCTCGCCCCGCGCCTCCAGGCCCGGGGCTGCTCGCCCCGCGCCTCCAGGCCCGGGGCTGCTCGCCCCGCGCCTCCAGGCCCGGGGCTGCTCGCCCCGCGCCTCCAGGCCCGGGGCTGCTCGCCCCGGGCCTCCACGCCCGGGGCTGCTCGCCCCGGGCCTCCACGCCCGGGGCTGCTCGCCCCGGGCCTCCACGCCCGGGGCTGCTCGCCCCGGGCCTCCACGCCCGGGGCTGCTCGCCCCGGGCCTCCACGCCCGGGGCTGCTCGCCCCGGGCCTCCACGCCCGGGGCTGCTCGCCCCGGGCCTCCACGCCCGGGGCTGCTCGCCCCGGGCCTCCACGCCCGGGGCTGCTCGCCCCGGGCCTCCACGCCCGGGGCTGCTCGCCCCGGGCCTCCACGCCCGGGGCTGCTCGCCCCGGGCCTCCACGCCCGGGGCTGCTCGCCCCGGGCCTCCACGCCCGGGGCTGCTCGCCATGGCTCACTATGACTGAAGCCGTTCCTGTACCTTAGAGAAGGGGGTCACACAAACACAAACACCCTCCAGGCCCTGGGTTCCCTGCTCAGAAAATCCCGGGCAAGTTCCGAGGGATCGGATTCGCCAAATGGGTAGTGCTCCTGGTCGACCCGGGCCTCCACGCCCGGGGCTCTATCTTTCCATGGCGCATCAGGGCTGAAGCCTCTCCCTGTCAGTGACAGAAACGGGCCAGTGTTTCCCACACAGAGTCCAGACCTTAGGGTCTCAGCTCAGAAACTTACGGGGAAGCTTAGAGAAGTGGGAGACACAGAATTCCAAGCAGCCCTACCAGGGACTATACTACAAGCCTAAAATCCCAAGGAGACATATGCCTGAATCCTGAAAAGCCAACAACCCTTCCTCTCCACTCCGGTACTCCCGGGTCAGGACCGAGGGATGCGAGACCCAGAATCCCAAACACCTGCTACGAGCCCCGGCCTCCAGGCCCTGAGTCATTACGATGGCTCACCATGGTTGGAGCCTGAGAGAAGGCAGTCACCCTGTACCTGAGAAAAAGAGGTCACAGAACCCGAAACAGCCTCCAGACACTGGGGTCTCAGCTCAGAAACTCCCCGGAAAGTTCCGAGGGATTGGAGACACAGAATTGGAAGTGCCACGCTCGCCCCGGGCCTCCAGGCCCGGGGCTGCTCGCCCCGGGCCTCCACGCCCGGGGCTACTCGCCATGGTTCACAATGACTGAAGCCATTCCTGTACCTGAGAGAAGGGGTCACACAAACACAAACACCCTCCAGGCCCTGGGTTCCCTGCTCAGAAAATCCCGGGCAAGTTCCGAGGGATCGGATTCGCCAAATGGGTAGTGCTCCTGGTCGACCTGGGCCTCCACGCCCGGGGCTCTATCTTTCCATGGCGCATCAGGGCTGAAGCTTCTCCCTGTCAGTGACAGAAACGGGCCAGTGTTTCCCACACAGAGTCCAGACCTTGGGGTCTCAGCTCAGAAACTTACGGGGAAGGATGGAGAAGTGGGAGACACAGAATTCCAAGCAGCCCTACCAGGGACTATACTACAAGCCTAAAATCCCAAGGAGACATATGCCTGAATCCTGAAAAGCCAACAACCCATCCTCTCCACTCCGGTACTCCCGGGTCAGGACCGAGGGATGCGAAACCCAGAATCTCAAACACCTGCTACGAGCCCCGGCCTCCAGGCCCTGAGTCATTACGATGGCTCACCATGGCTGGAGCCGGAGAGAAGGCAGTCACCCTGTACCTGAGAGAAAGGGGTCACAGAACCCGAAACAGCCTCCAGACACTGGGGTCTCAGCTCAGAAACTCCCCGGAAAGTTCCGAGGGATTGGAGACACAGAATGGGAAGTGCCCCGCCCCTCCAGGCCCGGGGCTGCTCGCCCCGGGCCTCCAGGCCCGGGGCTGCTCGCCCCGGGCCTCCAGGCCCGGGGCTGCTCGCCCCGGGCCTCCAGGCCCGGGGCTGCTCGCCCCGGGCCTCCAGGCCCGGGGCTGCTCGCCCCGGGCCTCCAGGCCCGGGGCTGCTCGCCCCGGGCCTCCAGGCCCGGGGCTGCTCGCCCCGGGCCTCCAGGCCCGGGGCTGCTCGCCCCGGGCCTCCACGCCCGGGGCTGCTCGCCCCGGGCCTCCAGGCCCGGGGCTGCTCGCCCCGGGCCTCCACGCCCGGGGCTGCTCGCCCCGGGCCTCCACGCCCGGGGCTGCTCGCCCCGGGCCTCCACGCCCGGGGCTGCTCGCCCCGGGCCTCCACGCCCGGGGCTGCTCGCCCCGGGCCTCCAGGCCGGGGGCTGCTCGCCCCGGGCCTCCACGCCCGGGGCTGCTCGCCCCGGGCCTCCACGCCCGGGGCTGCTCGCCCCGGGCCTCCACGCCCGGGGCTGCTCGCCCCGGGCCACCACGCCCGGGGCTGCTCGCCCCGGGCCTCCACGCCCGGGGCTGCTCGCCATGGCTCACTATGACTGAAGCCGTTCCTGTACCTTAGAGAAGGGGGTCACACAAACACAAACACCCTCCAGGCCCTGGGTTCCCTGCTCAGAAAATCCCGGGCAAGTTCCGAGGGATCGGATTCGCCAAATGGGTAGTGCTCCTGGTCGACCCGGGCCTCCACGCCCGGGGCTCTATCTTTCCATGGCGCATCAGGGCTGAAGCCTCTCCCTGTCAGTGACAGAAACGGGCCAGTGTTTCCCACACAGAGTCCAGACCTTGGGGTCTCAGCTCAGAAACTTACGGGGAAGCTTAGAGAAGTGGGAGACACAGAATTCCAAGCAGCCCTACCAGGGACTATACTACAAGCCTAAAATCCCAAGGAGACATATGCCTGAATCCTGAAAAGCCAACAACCCTTCCTCTCCACTCCGGTACTCCCGGGTCAGGACCGAGGGATGCGAGACCCAGAATCCCAAACACCTGCTACGAGCCCCGGCCTCCAGGCCCTGAGTCATTACGATGGCTCACCATGGTTGGAGCCTGAGAGAAGGCAGTCACCCTGTACCTGAGAAAAAGAGGTCACAGAACCCGAAACAGCCTCCAGACACTGGGGTCTCAGCTCAGAAACTCCCCGGAAAGTTCCGAGGGATTGGAGACACAGAATGGGAAGTGCCACGCTCGCCCCGGGCCTCCAGGCCCGGGGCTGCTCGCCCCGGGCCTCCACGCCCGGGGCTACTCGCCATGGCTCACAATGACTGAAGCCGTTCCTGTACCTGAGAGAAGGGGTCACACAAACACAAACACCCTCCAGGCCCTGGGTTCCCTGCTCAGAAAATCCCGGGCAAGTTCCGAGGGATCGGATATGCCAAATGGGTAGTGCTCCTGGTCGACCCGGGCCTCCACGCCCGGGGCTCTATCTTACCATGGCACATCAGGGCTGAAGCCTCTCCCTGTCAGTGACAGAAACGGGCCAGTGTTTCCCACACAGAGTCCAGACCTTGGGGTCTCATCTAAGAAACTTACGGGGAATTATGGAGAAGTGGGAGACACAGAATTCCAAGTAGCCCTACCAGGGACTGTACTACAAGCCTAAAATCCCAAGGAGACATATGCCTGAATCCTGAAAAGCCAACAACCCATCCTCTCCACTCCGGTACTCCCGGGTCAGGACCGAGGGATGCGAAACCCAGAATCCCAAACACCTGCTACGAGCCCCGGCCTCCAGGCCCTGAGTCATTACGATGGCTCACCATGGCTGGAGCCTGAGAGAAGGCAGTCACCCTGTACCTGAGAGAAAGGGGTCACAGAACCCGAAACAGCCTCCAGACACTGGGGTCTCAGCTCAGAAACTCCCCGGAAAGTTCCGAGGGATTGGAGACACAGAATGGGAAGTGCCCCGCTCGCCCAAGGCCTCCAGGCCCGGGGCTGCTCGCCATGGCTCACAATGACTGAAGCCGTTCCTGTACCTGAGAGAAGGGGTCACACAAACACAAACACCCTCCAGGCCCTGGGTTCCCTGCTCAAAAAATCCCGGGCAAGTTCCGAGGGATCGGATTCGCCAAATGCGTAGTGCTCCTGGTCGACCTGGGCCTCCACGCCCGGGGCTCTATCTTTCCATGGCGCATCAGGGCTGAAGCTTCTCCCTGTCAGTGACAGAAACGGGCCAGTGTTTCCCACACAGAGTCCAGACCTTGGGGTCTCAGCTCAGAAACTTACGGGGAAGGATGGAGAAGTGGGAGACACAGAATTCCAAGCAGCCCTACCAGGGACTATACTACAAGCCTAAAATCCCAAGGAGACATATGCCTGAATCCTGAAAAGCCAACAACCCATCCTCTCCACTCCGGTACTCCCGGGTCAGGACCGAGGGATGCGAAACCCAGAATCCCAAACACCTGCTACGAGCCCCGGCCTCCAGGCCCTGAGTCATTACGATGGCTCACCATGGCTGGAGCCGGAGAGAAGGCAGTCACCCTGTACCTGAGAGAAAGGGGTCACAGAACCCGAAACAGCCTCCAGACACTGGGGTCTCAGCTCAGAAACTCCCCGGAAAGTTCCGAGGGATTGGAGACACAGAATGGGAAGTGCCCTGCTCGCCCCGGGCCTCCAGGCCCGGGGCTGCTCGCCCCGGGCCTCCAGGCCCGGGGCTGCTCGCCCCGGGCCTCCAGGCCCGGGGCTGCTCGCCCCGGGCCTCCAGGCCCGGGGCTGCTCGCCCCGGGCCTCCAGGCCCGGGGCTGCTCGCCCCGGGCCTCCAGGCCCGGGGCTGCTCGCCCCGGGCCTCCAGGCCCGGGGCTGCTCGCCCCGGGCCTCCAGGCCCGGGGCTGCTCGCCCCGGGCCTCCAGGCCCGGGGCTGCTCGCCCCGGGCCTCCAGGCCCGGGGCTGCTCGCCCCGGGCCTCCAGGCCCGGGGCTGCTCGCCCCGGGCCTCCAGGCCCGGGGCTGCTCGCCCCGGGCCTCCAGGCCCGGGGCTGCTCGCCCCGGGCCTCCAGGCCCGGGGCTGCTCGCCCCGGGCCTCCAGGCCCGGGGCTGCTCGCCCCGGGCCTCCAGGCCCGGGGCTGCTCGCCCCGGGCCTCCAGGCCCGGGGCTGCTCGCCCCGGGCCTCCAGGCCCGGGGCTGCTCGCCCCGGGCCTCCAGGCCCGGGGCTGCTCGCCCCGGGCCTCCAGGCCCGGGGCTGCTCGCCCCGGGCCTCCAGGCCCGGGGCTGCTCGCCCCGGGCCTCCAGGCCCGGGGCTGCTCGCCCCGGGCCTCCAGGCCCGGGGCTGCTCGCCCCGGGCCTCCAGGCCCGGGGCTGCTCGCCCCGGGCCTCCAGGCCCGGGGCTGCTCGCCCCGGGCCTCCAGGCCCGGGGCTGCTCGCCCCGGGCCTCCAGGCCCGGGGCTGCTCGCCCCGGGCCTCCAGGCCCGGGGCTGCTCGCCCCGGGCCTCCAGGCCCGGGGCTGCTCGCCCCGGGCCTCCAGGCCCGGGGCTGCTCGCCCCGGGCCTCCAGGCCCGGGGCTGCTCGCCCCGGGCCTCCAGGCCCGGGGCTGCTCGCCCCGGGCCTCCAGGCCCGGGGCTGCTCGCCCCGGGCCTCCAGGCCCGGGGCTGCTCGCCCCGGGCCTCCAGGCCCGGGGCTGCTCGCCCCGGGCCTCCAGGCCCGGGGCTGCTCGCCCCGGGCCTCCAGGCCCGGGGCTGCTCGCCCCGGGCCTCCAGGCCCGGGGCTGCTCGCCCCGGGCCTCCAGGCCCGGGGCTGCTCGCCCCGGGCCTCCAGGCCCGGGGCTGCTCGCCCCGGGCCTCCAGGCCCGGGGCTGCTCGCCCCGGGCCTCCAGGCCCGGGGCTGCTCGCCCCGGGCCTCCAGGCCCGGGGCTGCTCGCCCCGGGCCTCCAGGCCCGGGGCTGCTCGCCCCGGGCCTCCAGGCCCGGGGCTGCTCGCCCCGGGCCTCCAGGCCCGGGGCTGCTCGCCCCGGGCCTCCAGGCCCGGGGCTGCTCGCCCCGGGCCTCCAGGCCCGGGGCTGCTCGCCCCGGGCCTCCAGGCCCGGGGCTGCTCGCCCCGGGCCTCCAGGCCCGGGGCTGCTCGCCCCGGGCCTCCAGGCCCGGGGCTGCTCGCCCCGGGCCTCCAGGCCCGGGGCTGCTCGCCCCGGGCCTCCAGGCCCGGGGCTGCTCGCCCCGGGCCTCCAGGCCCGGGGCTGCTCGCCCCGGGCCTCCAGGCCCGGGGCTGCTCGCCCCGGGCCTCCAGGCCCGGGGCTGCTCGCCCCGGGCCTCCAGGCCCGGGGCTGCTCGCCCCGGGCCTCCAGGCCCGGGGCTGCTCGCCCCGGGCCTCCAGGCCCGGGGCTGCTCGCCCCGGGCCTCCAGGCCCGGGGCTGCTCGCCCCGGGCCTCCAGGCCCGGGGCTGCTCGCCCCGGGCCTCCAGGCCCGGGGCTGCTCGCCCCGGGCCTCCAGGCCCGGGGCTGCTCGCCCCGGGCCTCCAGGCCCGGGGCTGCTCGCCCCGGGCCTCCAGGCCCGGGGCTGCTCGCCCCGGGCCTCCAGGCCCGGGGCTGCTCGCCCCGGGCCTCCAGGCCCGGGGCTGCTCGCCCCGGGCCTCCAGGCCCGGGGCTGCTCGCCCCGGGCCTCCAGGCCCGGGGCTGCTCGCCCCGGGCCTCCAGGCCCGGGGCTGCTCGCCCCGGGCCTCCAGGCCCGGGGCTGCTCGCCCCGGGCCTCCAGGCCCGGGGCTGCTCGCCCCGGGCCTCCAGGCCCGGGGCTGCTCGCCCCGGGCCTCCAGGCCCGGGGCTGCTCGCCCCGGGCCTCCAGGCCCGGGGCTGCTCGCCCCGGGCCTCCAGGCCCGGGGCTGCTCGCCCCGGGCCTCCAGGCCCGGGGCTGCTCGCCCCGGGCCTCCAGGCCCGGGGCTGCTCGCCCCGGGCCTCCAGGCCCGGGGCTGCTCGCCCCGGGCCTCCAGGCCCGGGGCTGCTCGCCCCGGGCCTCCAGGCCCGGGGCTGCTCGCCCCGGGCCTCCAGGCCCGGGGCTGCTCGCCCCGGGCCTCCAGGCCCGGGGCTGCTCGCCCCGGGCCTCCAGGCCCGGGGCTGCTCGCCCCGGGCCTCCAGGCCCGGGGCTGCTCGCCCCGGGCCTCCAGGCCCGGGGCTGCTCGCCCCGGGCCTCCAGGCCCGGGGCTGCTCGCCCCGGGCCTCCAGGCCCGGGGCTGCTCGCCCCGGGCCTCCAGGCCCGGGGCTGCTCGCCCCGGGCCTCCAGGCCCGGGGCTGCTCGCCCCGGGCCTCCAGGCCCGGGGCTGCTCGCCCCGGGCCTCCAGGCCCGGGGCTGCTCGCCCCGGGCCTCCAGGCCCGGGGCTGCTCGCCCCGGGCCTCCAGGCCCGGGGCTGCTCGCCCCGGGCCTCCAGGCCCGGGGCTGCTCGCCCCGGGCCTCCAGGCCCGGGGCTGCTCGCCCCGGGCCTCCAGGCCCGGGGCTGCTCGCCCCGGGCCTCCAGGCCCGGGGCTGCTCGCCCCGGGCCTCCAGGCCCGGGGCTGCTCGCCCCGGGCCTCCAGGCCCGGGGCTGCTCGCCCCGGGCCTCCAGGCCCGGGGCTGCTCGCCCCGGGCCTCCAGGCCCGGGGCTGCTCGCCCCGGGCCTCCAGGCCCGGGGCTGCTCGCCCCGGGCCTCCAGGCCCGGGGCTGCTCGCCCCGGGCCTCCAGGCCCGGGGCTGCTCGCCCCGGGCCTCCAGGCCCGGGGCTGCTCGCCCCGGGCCTCCAGGCCCGGGGCTGCTCGCCCCGGGCCTCCAGGCCCGGGGCTGCTCGCCCCGGGCCTCCAGGCCCGGGGCTGCTCGCCCCGGGCCTCCAGGCCCGGGGCTGCTCGCCCCGGGCCTCCAGGCCCGGGGCTGCTCGCCCCGGGCCTCCAGGCCCGGGGCTGCTCGCCCCGGGCCTCCAGGCCCGGGGCTGCTCGCCCCGGGCCTCCAGGCCCGGGGCTGCTCGCCCCGGGCCTCCAGGCCCGGGGCTGCTCGCCCCGGGCCTCCAGGCCCGGGGCTGCTCGCCCCGGGCCTCCAGGCCCGGGGCTGCTCGCCCCGGGCCTCCAGGCCCGGGGCTGCTCGCCCCGGGCCTCCAGGCCCGGGGCTGCTCGCCCCGGGCCTCCAGGCCCGGGGCTGCTCGCCCCGGGCCTCCAGGCCCGGGGCTGCTCGCCCCGGGCCTCCAGGCCCGGGGCTGCTCGCCCCGGGCCTCCAGGCCCGGGGCTGCTCGCCCCGGGCCTCCAGGCCCGGGGCTGCTCGCCCCGGGCCTCCAGGCCCGGGGCTGCTCGCCCCGGGCCTCCAGGCCCGGGGCTGCTCGCCCCGGGCCTCCAGGCCCGGGGCTGCTCGCCCCGGGCCTCCAGGCCCGGGGCTGCTCGCCCCGGGCCTCCACGCCCGGGGCTGCTCGCCCCGGGCCTCCAGGCCCGGGGCTGCTCGCCCCGGGCCTCCAGGCCCGGGGCTGCTCGCCCCGGGCCTCCACGCCCGGGGCTGCTCGCCCCGGGCCTCCAGGCCCGGGGCTGCTCGCCCCGGGCCTCCAGGCCCGGGGCTGCTCGCCCCGGGCCTCCAGGCCCGGGGCTGCTCGCCCCGGGCCTCCACGCCCGGGGCTGCTCGCCCCGGGCCTCCACGCCCGGGGCTGCTCGCCCCGGGCCTCCACGCCCGGGGCTGCTCGCCCCGGGCCTCCACGCCCGGGGCTGCTCGCCCCGGGCCTCCACGCCCGGGGCTGCTCGCCCCGGGCCTCCACGCCCGGGGCTGCTCGCCCCGGGCCTCCACGCCCGGGGCTGCTCGCCCCGGGCCTCCACGCCCGGGGCTGCTCGCCCCGGGCCTCCACGCCCGGGGCTGCTCGCCCCGGGCCTCCACGCCCGGGGCTGCTCGCCCCGGGCCTCCACGCCCGGGGCTGCTCGCCCCGGGCCTCCACGCCCGGGGCTGCTCGCCATGGCTCACTATCACTGAAGCCGTTCCTGTACCTTAGAGAAGGGGTCACACAAACACAAACACCCTCCAGGCCCTGGGTTCCCTGCTCAGAAAATCCCGGGCAAGTTCCGAGGGATGGGATACGCCAAATGGGTTGTGCTCCTGGTCGACCCGGGCCTCCACGCCCGGGGCTCTATCTTAACATGGCGCATCAGGGCTGAAGCCTCTCCCTGTCAGTGACAGAAACGGGCCAGTGTTTCCCACACAGAGTCCAGACCTTGGGGTCTCAGCTCAGAAACTTATGGGGAAGGATGGAGAAGTGGGAGACACAGAATTCCAAGCAGCCCTACCAGGGACTATACTACAAGCCTAAAATCCCAAGGAGACATATGCCTGAATCCTGAAAAGCCAACAACCCTTCCTCTCCACTCCGGTACTACCGGGTCAGGACCGGGGGATGCGAGACCCAGAATCCCAAACACCTGCTACGAGCCCCGGCCTCCAGGCCCTGAGTCATTACGATGGCTCACCATGGCTGGAGCCTGAGAGAAGGCAGTCACCCTGTACCTGCGAGAAAGAGGTCACAGATCCCGAAACAGCCTCCAGACACTGGGGTCTCAGCTCAGAAACTCCCCGGAAAGTTCCGAGGGATTGGAGACACAGAATGGGAAGTGCCCCGCTCGCCCCGCGCCTCCAGGCCCGGGGCTGCTCGCCCCGCGCCTCCAGGCCCGGGGCTGCTCGCCCCGCGCCTCCAGGCCCGGGGCTGCTCGCCCCGCGCCTCCAGGCCCGGGGCTGCTCGCCCCGCGCCTCCAGGCCCGGGGCTGCTCGCCCCGCGCCTCCAGGCCCGGGGCTGCTCGCCCCGCGCCTCCAGGCCCGGGCTGCTCGCCCCGCGCCTCCAGGCCCGGGCTGCTCGCCCCGCGCCTCCAGGCCCGGGGCTGCTCGCCCCGCGCCTCCAGGCCCGGGGCTGCTCGCCCCGCGCCTCCAGGCCCGGGGCTGCTCGCCCCGCGCCTCCAGGCCCGGGGCTGCTCGCCCCGCGCCTCCAGGCCCGGGGCTGCTCGCCCCGCGCCTCCAGGCCCGGGGCTGCTCGCCCCGCGCCTCCAGGCCCGGGGCTGCTCGCCCCGCGCCTCCAGGCCCGGGGCTGCTCGCCCCGGGCCTCCAGGCCCGGGGCTGCTCGCCCCGGGCCTCCAGGCCCGGGGCTGCTCGCCCCGGGCCTCCAGGCCCGGGGCTGCTCGCCCCGGGCCTCCAGGCCCGGGGCTGCTCGCCCCGGGCCTCCAGGCCCGGGGCTGCTCGCCCCGGGCCTCCAGGCCCGGGGCTGCTCGCCCCGGGCCTCCAGGCCCCGGGGCTGCTCGCCCCGGGCCTCCAGGCCCGGGGCTGCTCGCCCCGGGCCTCCAGGCCCGGGGCTGCTCGCCCCGGGCCTCCAGGCCCGGGGCTGCTCGCCCCGGGCCTCCAGGCCCGGGGCTGCTCGCCCCGGGCCTCCAGGCCCGGGGCTGCTCGCCCCGGGCCTCCAGGCCCGGGGCTGCTCGCCCCGGGCCTCCAGGCCCGGGGCTGCTCGCCCCGGGCCTCCAGGCCCGGGGCTGCTCGCCCCGGGCCTCCAGGCCCGGGGCTGCTCGCCCCGGGCCTCCAGGCCCGGGGCTGCTCGCCCCGGGCCTCCAGGCCCGGGGCTGCTCGCCCCGGGCCTCCAGGCCCGGGGCTGCTCGCCCCGGGCCTCCAGGCCCGGGGCTGCTCGCCCCGGGCCTCCAGGCCCGGGGCTGCTCGCCCCGGGCCTCCAGGCCCGGGGCTGCTCGCCCCGGGCCTCCAGGCCCGGGGCTGCTCGCCCCGGGCCTCCAGGCCCGGGGCTGCTCGCCCCGGGCCTCCAGGCCCGGGGCTGCTCGCCCGGGCCTCCAGGCCGGGGCTGCTCGCCCCGGGCCTCCAGGCCCGGGGCTGCTCGCCCCGGGCCTCCAGGCCCGGGGCTGCTCGCCCCGGGCCTCCAGGCCCGGGGCTGCTCGCCCCGGGCCTCCAGGCCCGGGGCTGCTCGCCCCGGGCCTCCAGGCCCGGGGCTGCTCGCCCCGGGCCTCCAGGCCCGGGGCTGCTCGCCCCGGGCCTCCAGGCCCGGGGCTGCTCGCCCCGGGCCTCCAGGCCCGGGGCTGCTCGCCCCGGGCCTCCAGGCCCGGGGCTGCTCGCCCCGGGCCTCCAGGCCCGGGGCCTGCTCGCCCCGGGCCTCCAGGCCCGGGGCTGCTCGCCCCGGGCCTCCACGCCCGGGGCTGCTCGCCCCGGGCCTCCACGCCCGGGGCTGCTCGCCCCGGGCCTCCACGCCCGGGGCTGCTCGCCCCGGGCCTCCACGCCCGGGGCTGCTCGCCCCGGGCCTCCACGCCCGGGGCTGCTCGCCCCGGGCCTCCACGCCCGGGGCTGCTCGCCCCGGGCCTCCACGCCCGGGCTGCTCGCCCCGGGCCTCCACGCCCGGGGCTGCTCGCCCCGGGCCTCCACGCCCGGGGCTGCTCGCCCCGGGCCTCCACGCCCGGGGCTGCTCGCCCCGGGCCTCCACGCCCGGGGCTGCTCGCCCCGGGCCTCCACGCCCGGGGCTGCTCGCCCCGGGCCTCCACGCCCGGGGCTGCTCGCCCCGGGCCTCCACGCCCGGGGCTGCTCGCCCCGGGCCTCCACGCCCGGGGCTGCTCGCCATGGCTCACTATCACTGAAGCCGTTCCTGTACCTTAGAGAAGGGGTCACACAAACACAAACACCCTCCAGGCCCTGGGTTCCCTGCTCAGAAAATCCGGGCAAGTTCCGAGGGATGGGATACGCCAAATGGGTTGTGCTCCTGGTCGACCCGGGCCTCCACGCCCGGGGCTCTATCTTAACATGGCGCATCAGGGCTGAAGCCTCTCCCTGTCAGTGACAGAAACGGGCCAGTGTTTCCCACACAGAGTCCAGACCTTGGGGTCTCAGCTCAGAAACTTATGGGGAAGGATGGAGAAGTGGGAGACACAGAATTCCAAGCAGCCCTACCAGGGACTATACTACAAGCCTAAAATCCCAAGGAGACATATGCCTGAATCCTGAAAAGCCAACAACCCTTCCTCTCCACTCCGGTACTACCGGGTCAGGACCGGGGGATGCGAGACCCAGAATCCCAAACACCTGCTACGAGCCCCGGCCTCCAGGCCCTGAGTCATTACGATGGCTCACCATGGCTGGAGCCTGAGAGAAGGCAGTCACCCTGTACCTGCGAGAAAGAGGTCACAGATCCCGAAACAGCCTCCAGACACTGGGGTCTCAGCTCAGAAACTCCCCGGAAAGTTCCGAGGGATTGGAGACACAGAATGGGAAGTGCCCCGCTCGCCCCGCGCCTCCAGGCCCGGGGCTGCTCGCCCCGCGCCTCCAGGCCCGGGGCTGCTCGCCCCGCGCCTCCAGGCCCGGGGCTGCTCGCCCCGCGCCTCCAGGCCCGGGGCTGCTCGCCCCGCGCCTCCAGGCCCGGGGCTGCTCGCCCCGCGCCTCCAGGCCCGGGGCTGCTCGCCCCGCGCCTCCAGGCCCGGGGCTGCTCGCCCCGCGCCTCCAGGCCCGGGGCTGCTCGCCCCGCGCCTCCAGGCCCGGGGCTGCTCGCCCCGCGCCTCCAGGCCCGGGGCTGCTCGCCCCGCGCCTCCAGGCCCGGGGCTGCTCGCCCCGCGCCTCCAGGGCCGGGGCTGCTCGCCCCGCGCCTCCAGGCCCGGGGCTGCTCGCCCCGCGCCTCCAGGCCCGGGGCTGCTCGCCCCGCGCCTCCAGGCCCGGGGCTGCTCGCCCCGCGCCTCCAGGCCCGGGGCTGCTCGCCCCGCGCCTCCAGGCCCGGGGCTGCTCGCCCCGCGCCTCCAGGCCCGGGGCTGCTCGCCCCGCGCCTCCAGGCCCGGGGCTGCTCGCCCCGCGCCTCCAGGCCCGGGGCTGCTCGCCCCGCGCCTCCAGGCCCGGGGCTGCTCGCCCCGCGCCTCCAGGCCCGGGGCTGCTCGCCCCGCGCCTCCAGGCCCGGGGCTGCTCGCCCCGCGCCTCCAGGCCCGGGGCTGCTCGCCCCGCGCCTCCAGGCCCGGGGCTGCTCGCCCCGCGCCTCCAGGCCCGGGGCTGCTCGCCCCGCGCCTCCAGGCCCGGGGCTGCTCGCCCCGCGCCTCCAGGCCCGGGGCTGCTCGCCCCGCGCCTCCAGGCCCGGGGCTGCTCGCCCCGCGCCTCCAGGCCCGGGGCTGCTCGCCCCGGGCCTCCAGGCCCGGGGCTGCTCGCCCCGGGCCTCCAGGCCCGGGGCTGCTCGCCCCGGGCCTCCAGGCCCGGGGCTGCTCGCCCCGGGCCTCCAGGCCCGGGGCTGCTCGCCATGGCTCACTATGACTGAAGCCGTTCCTGTACCTTAGAGAAGGGGTCACACAAACACAAACACCCTCCAGGCCCTCGGTTCCCTGCTCAGAAAATCCCGGGCAAGTTCCGAGGGATCGGATTCGCCAAATGGGTAGTGCTCCTGGTCGACCCGGGCCTCCACGCCCGGGGCTCTATCTTTCCATGGCGCATCAGGGCTGAAGCCTCTCCCTGTCAGTGACAGAAACGGGCCAGTGTTTCCCACACAGAGTCCAGACCTTGGGGTCTCAGCTAAGAAACTTACCGGGAAGGATGGAGAAGTGGGAGACAGAATTCCAAGCAGCCCTACCAGGGACTATACTACAAGCCTAAAATCCCAAGGAGACATATGCCTGAATCCTGAAAAGCCAACAACCCTTCCTCTCCACTCCGGTACTCCCGTGTCAGGACCGAGGGATGCGAGACCCAGAATCCCAAACACCTGCTACGAGCCCCGGCCTCCAGGCCCTGAGTCATTACGATGGTACAGCAAGGCTGGAGCCTGAGAGAAGGCAGTCACCCTGTACCTGAGAGAAAGGGGTCACAGAACCCGAAACAGCCTCCAGACACTGGGGTCTCAGCTCAGAAACTCCCCGGAAAGTTCCGAGGGATTGGAGACACAGAATGGGAAGTGCCCCTCTCGCCCCGGGCCTCCACGCCCGGGGCTACTCACCATGGCTCACGAGGACTGAAGCCATTCCTGTACCTGAGAGAAGGGGTCACACAAACACAAACACCCTCCAGGCCCTGGGTTCCCTGCTCAGAAAATCCCGGGCAAGTTCCGAGGGATCGGATTCGCCAAATGGGTAGTGCTCCTGGTCGACCCGGGCCTCCACGCCCGGGGCTCTATCTTTCCATGGCGCATCAGGGCTCAAGCCTCTCCCTGTCAGTGACAGAAACGGGCCAGTGTTTCCCACACAGAGTCCAGACCTTGGGGTCTCAGCTCAGAAACTTACGGGGAAGGATGGAGAATTGGGAGACACAGAATTCCAAGCAGCCCTACCAGGGACTATACTACAATCCTAAGGTCCCAAGGAGACATATGACTGAATCCTAAAAAGCCAACAACCCTTCCTCTCCACTCCGGTACTCCCGGGTCAGGACCGAGGGATGCGAGACCCAGAATCCCAAACGCCTGCTACGAGCCCCGGCCTAGGGCCCTGAGTCATTACGATGGCTCACCATGGCTGGAGCCTGAGAGAAGGCAGTCACCCTGTACCTGAGAGAAAGGGGTCACAGAACCCGAAACAGACTCCAGACACTGGGGTCTCAGCTCAGAAACTCCCCGGAAAGTTCCGAGGAATTGGAGACACAGAATGGGAAGTGCCCCTCTCGCCCCGGGCCCCCAGGCCCGGGGCTGCTCGCCCCGGGCCCCCACGCCCGGGGCTGCTCGCCCCGGGCCCCCACGCCCGGGGCTGCTCGCCCCGGGCCCCCACGCCCGGGGCTGCTCGCCCCGGGCCCCCACGCCCGGGGCTGCTCGCCATGGCTCACTATGACTGAAGCCGTTCCTGTACCTTAGAGAAGGGGTCACACAAACACAAACACCCTCCAGGCCCTGGGTTCCCTGCTCAGAAAATCCCGGGCAAGTTCCGAGGGATCGGATTCGCCAAATGGGTAGTGCTCCTGGTCGACTCGGGCCTCCACGCCCGGGGCTCTATCTTTCCATGGCGCATCAGGGCTGAAGCCTTTCCCTGTCAGTGACAGAAACGGGCCAGTGTTTCCCACACAGAGTCCAGACCTTGGGGTCTCAGCTAAGAAACTTACCGGGAAGGATGGAGAAGTGGGAGACACAGAATTCCAAGCAGCCCTACCAGGGACTATACTACAAGCATAAAATCCCAAGGAGACATATGCCTGAATCCTGAAAAGCCAACAACCCTTCCTCTCCACTCCGGTACTCCCGTGTCAGGACCGAGGGATGCGAGACCCAGAATCCCAAACACCTGCTACGAGCCCCGGCCTCCAGGCCCTGAGTCATTACGATGGTACAGCAAGGCTGGAGCCTGAGAGAAGGCAGTCAGCCTGTACCTGAGAGAAAGGGGTCACAGAACCCGAAACAGCCTCCAGACACTGGGGTCTCAGCTCAGAAACTCCCCGGAAAGTTCCGAGGGATTGGAGACACAGAATGGGAAGTGCCCCGCTCGCCCCAGGCCTCCGGGCCTGGGGCCGCTCGCCCCGGGCCCTCCACGCCCGGGGCCGCTCGCCCCGGGCCCTCCACGCCCGGGGCCGTTAGCCCCGGGCCCTCCAGGCCCGGGGCCGCTCGCCCCGGGCCCTCCAGGCCAGGGGCCGCTCGCCCCGGGCCTCCAGGCCCGGGGCCGCTCGCCCCGGGCCTCCAGGCCCGGGGCCGCTCGCCCCGGGCCTCCTCGCCCGGGGCCGCTCGCCCCGGGCCTCCTCGCCCGGGGCCGCTAGCCCGGGCCTCCTCGCCCGGGGCCGCTCGCCCCGGGCCTCCTCGCCCGGGGCCGCTCGCCCCGGGCCTCCACGCCCGGGGCCGCTCGCCCCGGGCCTCCACGCCCGGGGCCGCTCGCCCCGGGCCTCCAGGCCCGGGGCCGCTCGCCCCGGGCCTCCAGGCCCTGGGCTGCTCGCCCCAGGCCTCCAGTTCCGAGGGAGTTCCGAGGGATCGGATTCGCCAAATGGGTAGTGATCCTGGTCGACCCGGGCCTCCACGCCCGGGGCTCTATCTTTCCATGGCGCATCAGGGCTGAAGACTCTCCCTGTCAGTGACAGAAACAGGCCAGTGTTTCCCACACAGAGTCCAGGCCTTGGGGTCTCAGCTCAGAAACTTACGGGGAAGGATGGAGAAGTGGGAGACACAGAATTCCAAGCAGCCCTACCAGGGACTATACTACAAGCCTAAAATCCCAAGGAGACATATGCCTGAATCCTGAAAAGCCAACAACCCTTCCTCTCCACTCCGGTACTCCCGGGTCAGGACCGAGGGATGCGAGACCCAGAATCCCAAACACCTGCTACGAGCCCCGGCCTCCAGGCCCTGAGACATTACGATGGCTCAGCATGGTTGGAGCCTGAGAGAAGGCAGTCACCCTGTACCTGAGAGAAAGAGGTCACAGAACCCGAAACAGCCTCCAGACACTGGGGTCTCAGCTCAGAAACTCCCCGGAAAGTTCCGAGGGATTGGAGACACAGAATGGGAAGTGCCACGCTCGCCCCGGGCCTCCAGGCCCGGGGCTGCTCGCCCCGGGCCCTCCAGGCCCGGGGCTGCTCGTCCCGGGCCCTCCACGCCCGGGGCTGCTCGCCCCGGGCCCTCCACGCCCGGGGCTGCTCGCCCCGGGCCCTCCACGCCCGGGGCTGCTCGCCCCGGGCCCTCCACGCCCGGGGCTGCTCAACCCGGGCCCTCCACGCCCGGGGCTGCTCGCCCCGGGCCCTCCACGCCCGGGGCTGCTCGCCATGGCTCACTATGACTGAAGCCGTTCCTGTACCTTAGAGAAGGGGTCACACAAACACAAACACCCTCCAGGCCCTCGGTTCCCTGCTCAGAAAATCCCGGGCAAGTTCCGAGGGATCGGATTCGCCAAATGGGTAGTGCTCCTGGTCGACCCGGGCCTCCACGCCCGGGGCTCTATCTTTCCATGGCGCATCAGGGCTGAAGCCTCTCTCTGTCAGTGACAGAAACGGGCCAGTGTTTCCCACACAGAGTCCAGACCTTGGGGTCTCATCTAAGAAACTTACGGGGAATTATGGAGAAGTGGGAGACACAGAATTCCAAGTAGCCCTACCAGGGACTATACTACAAGCCTAAAATCCCAAGGAGACATATGCCTGAATCCAGAAAAGCCAAAAACCCATCCTCTCCACTCCGGTACTCCCGGGTCAGGACCGAGGGATGCGAAACCCAGAATCCCAAACACCTGCTAGGAGCCCCGGCCTCCAGGCCCTGAGTCATTACGATGGCTCACCATGGCTGGAGCCTGAGAGAAGGCAGTCACCCTGTACCTGAGAGAAAGGGGTCACAGAACCCGAAACAGCCTCCAGACACTGGGGTCTCAGCTCAGAAACTCCCCGGAAAGTTCCGAGGGATTGGAGACACAGAATGGGAAGTGCCCCTCTCGCCCCGGGCCTCCACGCCCGGGGCTACTCACCATGGCTCACGAGGACTGAAGCCATTCCTGTACCTGAGAGAAGGGGTCACACAAACACAAACACCCTCCAGGCCCTGGGTTTCCTGCTCAGAAAATCCCGGGCAAGTTCCGAGGGATCGGATTCGCCAAAAGAGTAGTGCTCCTGGTCGACCCGGGCCTCCACGCCCGGGGCTCTATCTTTCCATGGCGCATCAGGGCTGAAGCCTCTCCCTGTCAGTGACAGAAACGGGCCAGTGTTTCCCACACAGAGTCCAGACCTTGGGGTCTCAGCTCAGAAACTTACGGGGAAGGATGGAGAATTGGGAGACACAGAATTCCAAGCAGCCCTACCAGGGACTATACTACAATCCTAAGGTCCCAAGGAGACATATGAGTGAATCCTAAAAAGCCAACAACCCTTCCTCTCCACTCCGGTACTCCCGGGTCAGGACCGAGGGATGCGAGACCCAGAATCCCAAACACCTGCTACGAGCCCCGGCCTAGGGCCCTGAGTCATTAGGATGGCTCACCATGGCTGGAGCCTGAGAGAAGGCAGTCACCCTGTACCTGAGAGAAAGGGGTCACAGAACCCGAAACAGCCTCCAGACACTGGGGTCTCAGCTGAGAAACTCCCCGGAAAGTTCCGAGGAATTGGAGACACAGAATGGGAAGTGCCCCTCTCGCCCCGGGCCCCCACCCCGGGGCTGCTCGCCCCGGGCCCCCAGGCCCGGGGCTGCTCGCCCCGGGCCCCCGCGCACGGGGCTGCTCGCCCCGGGCCCCCACTCCCGGGGCTGCTCGCCCCGGGCCCCCACGCCCGGGGCTGCTCGCCCCGGGCCTCCACGCCCGGGGCTGCTCGCCCGGGGCTGCTCGCCATGGCTCACTATGACTGAAGCCGTTCCTGTACCTTAGAGAAGGGGTCACACAAACACAAACACCCTCCAGGCCCTCGGTTCCCTGCTCAGAAAATCCCGGGCAAGTTCCGAGGGATCGGATTCGCCAAATGGGTAGTGCTCCTGGTCGACCCGGGCCTCCACGCCCGGGGCTCTATCTTTCCATGGCGCATCAGGGCTGAAGCCTCTCTCTGTCAGTGACAGAAACGGGCCAGTGTTTCCCACACAGAGTCCAGACCTTGGGGTCTCATCTAAGAAACTTACGGGGAATTATGGAGAAGTGGGAGACACAGAATTCCAAGTAGCCCTACCAGGGACTATACTACAAGCCTAAAATCCCAAGGAGACATATGCCTGAATCCAGAAAAGCCAAAAACCCATCCTCTCCACTCCGGTACTCCCGGGTCAGGACCGAGGGATGCGAAACCCAGAATCCCAAACACCTGCTAGGAGCCCCGGCCTCCAGGCCCTGAGTCATTACGATGGCTCACCATGGCTGGAGCCTGAGAGAAGGCAGTCACCCTGTACCTGAGAGAAAGGGGTCACAGAACCCGAAACAGCCTCCAGACACTGGGGTCTCAGCTCAGAAACTCCCCGGAAAGTTCCGAGGGATTGGAGACACAGAATGGGAAGTGCCCCTCTCACCCCGGGCCTCCACGCCCGGGGCTACTCACCATGGCTCACGAGGACTGAAGCCATTCCTGTACCTGAGAGAAGGGGTCACACAAACACAAACACCCTCCAGGCCCTGGGTTTCCTGCTCAGAAAATCCCGGGCAAGTTCCGAGGGATCGGATTCGCCAAAAGAGTAGTGCTCCTGGTCGACCCGGGCCTCCACGCCCGGGGCTCTATCTTTCCATGGCGCATCAGGGCTCAAGCCTCTCCCTGTCAGTGACAGAAACGGGCCAGTGTTTCCCACACAGAGTCCAGACCTTGGGGTCTCAGCTCAGAAACTTACGGGGAAGGATGGAGAATTGGGAGACACAGAATTCCAAGCAGCCCTACCAGGGACTATACTACAATCCTAAGGTCCCAAGGAGACATATGACTGAATCCTAAAAAGCCAACAACCCTTCCTCTCCACTCCGGTACTCCCGGGTCAGGACCGAGGGATGCGAGACCCAGAATCCCAAACACCTGCTACGAGCCCCGGCCTAGGGCCCTGAGTCATTACGATGGCTCACCATGGCTGGAGCCTGAGAGAAGGCAGTCACCCTGTACCTGAGAGAAAGGGGTCACAGAACCCGAAACAGCCTCCAGACACTGGGGTCTCAGCTCAGAAACTCCCCGGAAAGTTCCGAGGAATTGGAGACACAGAATGGGAAGTGCCCGTCTCGCCCCGGGCCCCCACCCCGGGGCTGCTCGCCCCGGGCCCCCAGGCCCGGGGCTGCTCGCCCCGGGACCCCGCGCACGGGGCTGCTCGCCCCGGGCCCCCACGCCCGGGGCTGCTCGCCCCGGGCCCCCATGCCCGGGGCTGCTCGCCCCGGGCCCCCACGCCCGGGGCTGCTCGCCCGGGGCTGCTCGCCATGGCTCACTATGACTGAAGCCGTTCCTGTACCTTAGAGAAGGGGTCACACAAACACAAACAACCTCCAGGCCCTGGGTTCCCTGCTCAGAAAATCCCGGGCAAGTTCCGAGGGATCGGATTCGCCAAATGGGTAGTGCTCCTGGTCGACCCGGGCCTCCACGCCCGGGGCTCTATCTTTCCATGGCGCATCAGGGCTGAAGCCTCTCCCTGTCAGTGACAGAAACGGGCCAGTGTTTCCCACACAGAGTCCAGACCTTGGGGTCTCAGCTAAGAAACTTACCGGGAAGGATGGAGAAGTGGGAGACACAGAATTCCAAGCAGCCCTACCAGGGACTATACTACAAGCCTAAAATCCCAAGGAGACATATGCCTGAATCCTGAAAAGCCAACAACCCTTCCTCTCCACTCTGGTACTCCCGTGTCAGGACCGAGGGATGCGAGACCCAGAATCCCAAACACCTGCTACGAGCCCCGGCCTCCAGGCCCTGAGTCATTACGATGGTACAGCAAGGCTGGAGCCTGAGAGAAGGCAGTCACCCTGTACCTGAGAGAAAGGGGTCACAGAACCCGAAACAGCCTCCAGACACTGGGGTCTCAGCTCAGAAACTCCCCGGAAAGTTCCGAGGGATTGGAGACACAGAATGGGAAGTGCCCCGCTCGCCCCGGGCCCCCAGGCCCGGGGCTGCTCGCCCCGGGACCCCGCGCACGGGGCTGCTCGCCCCGGGCCCCCACGCCCGGGGCTGCTCGCCCCGGGCCCCCATGCCCGGGGCTGCTCGCCCCGGGCCCCCACGCCCGGGGCTGCTCGCCCGGGGCTGCTCGCCATGGCTCACTATGACTGAAGCCGTTCCTGTACCTTAGAGAAGGGGTCACACAAACACAAACACCCTCCAGGCCCTGGGTTCCCTGCTCAGAAAATCCCGGGCAAGTTCCGAGGGATCGGATTCGCCAAATGGGTAGTGCTCCTGGTCGACCCGGGCCTCCACGCCCGGGGCTCTATCTTTCCATGGCGCATCAGGGCTGAAGCCTCTCCCTGTCAGTGACAGAAACGGGCCAGTGTTTCCCACACAGAGTCCAGACCTTGGGGTCTCAGCTAAGAAACTTACCGGGAAGGATGGAGAAGTGGGAGACACAGAATTCCAAGCAGCCCTACCAGGGACTATACTACAAGCCTAAAATCCCAAGGAGACATATGCCTGAATCCTGAAAAGCCAACAACCCTTCCTCTCCACTCTGGTACTCCCGTGTCAGGACCGAGGGATGCGAGACCCAGAATCCCAAACACCTGCTACGAGCCCCGGCCTCCAGGCCCTGAGTCATTACGATGGTACAGCAAGGCTGGAGCCTGAGAGAAGGCAGTCACCCTGTACCTGAGAGAAAGGGGTCACAGAACCCGAAACAGCCTCCAGACACTGGGGTCTCAGCTCAGAAACTCCCCGGAAAGTTCCGAGGGATTGGAGACACAGAATGGGAAGTGCCCCGCTCGCCCCGGGCCTCCAGGCCCGGGGCTGCTCGCCCCGGGCCTCCAGGCCCGGGGCTGCTCGCCCCGGGCCTCCACGCCCGGGGCTGCTCGCCCCGGGCCTCCACGCCCGGGGCTGCTCGCCCCGGGCCTCCACGCCCGGGGCTGCTCGCCCCGGGCCTCCACGCCCGGGGCTGCTCGCCCCGGGCCTCCACGCCCGGGGCTGCTCGCCCCGGGCCTCCACGCCCGGGGCTGCTCGCCCCGGGCCTCCACGCCCGGGGCTGCTCGCCCCGGGCCTCCACGCCCGGGGCTGCTCGCCATGGCTCACTATCACTGAAGCCGTTCCTGTACCTTAGAGAAGGGGTCACACAAACACAAACACCCTCCAGGCCATGGGTTCCCTGCTCAGAAAATCCCGGGCAAGTTCCAAGGGATGGGATACGCCAAATGGGTTGTGCTCCTGGTCGACCCGGGCCTCCACGCCCGGGGCTCTATCTTAACATGGCGCATCAGGGCTGAAGCCTCTCCCTGTCAGTGACAGAAACGGGCCAGTGTTTCCCACACAGAGTCCAGACCTTGGGGTCTCAGCTAAGAAACTTACCGGGAAGGATGGAGAAGTGGGAGACACAGAATTCCAAGCAGCCTTACCAGGGACTATACTACAAGCCTAAAATCCCAAGGAGACATATGCCTGAATCCTGAAAAGCCAACAACCCTTCCTCTCCACTCCGGTACTCCCGGGTCAGGACCGAGGGATGCGAAACCCAGAATCCCAAACACCTGCTAGGAGCCCCGGCCTCCAGGCCCTGAGTCATTACGATGGCTCACCATGGCTGGAGCCTGAGAGAAGGCAGTCACCCTGTACCTGAGAGAAAGGGGTCACAGAACCCGAAACAGCCTCCAGACACTGGGGTCTCAGCTCAGAAACTCCCCGGAAAGTTCCGAGTGATTGGAGACACAGAATGGGAAGTGCCCCTCTCGTCCCGGGCCTCCACGCCCGGGGCTACTCACCATGGCTCACGAGGACTGAAGCCATTCCTGTACCTGAGAGAAGGGGTCACACAAACACAAACACCCTCCAGGCCCTGGGTTTCCTGCTCAGAAAATCCCGGGCAAGTTCCGAGGGATCGGATTCGCCAAAAGAGTAGTGCTCCTGGTCGACCCGGGCCTCCACGCCCGGGGCTCTATCTTTCCATGGCGCATCAGGGCTGAAGCCTCTCCCTGTCAGTGACAGAAACGGGCCAGTGTTTCCCACACAGAGTCCAGACCTTGGGGTCTCAGCTCAGAAACTTACGGGGAAGGATGGAGAATTGGGAGACACAGAATTCCAAGCAGCCCTACCAGGGACTATACTACAATCCTAAGGTCCCAAGGAGACATATGACTGAATCCTAAAAAGCCAACAACCCTTCCTCTCCACTCCGGTACTCCCGGGTCAGGACCGAGGGATGCGAGACCCAGAATCCCAAACACCTGCTACGAGCCCCGGCCTAGGGCCCTGAGTCATTACGATGGCTCACCATGGCTGGAGCCTGAGAGAAGGCAGTCACCCTGTACCTGAGAGAAAGGGGTCACAGAACCCGAAACAGCCTCCAGACACTGGGGTCTCAGCTCAGAAACTCCCCGGAAAGTTCCGAGGAATTGGAGACACAGAATGGGAAGTGCCCCTCTCGCCCCGGGCCCCCAGGCCCGGGGCTGCTCGCCCCGGGCCCCCACGCCCGGGGCTGCTCGCCCCGGGCCCCCACGCCCGGGGCTGCTCGCCATGGCTCACTATGACTGAAGCCGTTCCTGTACCTGAGAGAAGGGGTCACACAAACACAAACACCCTCCAGGCCCTGGGTTCCCTGCTCAGAAAATCCCGGGCAAGTTCCGAGGGATCGGATTCGCCAAATGGGTAGTGCTCCTGGTCGACCCGGGCCTCCACGCCCGGGGCTCTATCTTTCCATGGCGCATCAGGGCTGAAGCCTCTCCCTGTCAGTGACAGAAACGGGCCAGTGTTTCCCACACAGAGTCCAGACCTTGGGGTTTCAGCTAAGAAACTTACCGGGAAGGATGGAGAAGTGGGAGACACAGAATTCCAAGCAGCCCTACCAGGGACTATACTACAAGCCTAAAATCCCAAGGAGACATATGCCTGAATCCTGAAAAGCCAACAACCCTTCCTCTCCACTCCGGTACTCCCGTGTCAGGACCGAGGGATGCGAGACCCAGAATCCCAAACACCTGCTACGAGCCCCGGCCTCCAGGCCCTGAGTCATTACGATGGTACAGCAAGGCTGGAGCCTGAGAGAAGGCAGTCACCCTGTACCTGAGAGAAAGGGGTCACAGAACCCGAAACAGCCTCCAGACACTGGGGTCTCAGCTCAGAAACTCCCCGGAAAGTTCCGAGGGATTGGAGACACAGAATGGGAAGTGCCCCGCTCGCCCCGGGCCCCCAGGCCCGGGGCTGCTCGCCCCGGGCCCCCAGGCCCGGGGCTGCTCGCCCCGGGCCCCCACGCCCGGGGCTGCTCGCCCCGGGCCCCCACGCCCGGGGCTGCTCGCCCCGGGCCCCCACGCCCGGGGCTGCTCGCCCCGGGCCCCCACGCCCGGGGCTGCTTGCCCCGGGCCTCCACGCCCGGGGCTGCTCGCCATGGCTCACTATGACTGAAGCCGTTCCTGTACCTTAGAGAAGGGGTCACACAAACACAAACACCCTCCAGGCCCTGGGTTCCCTGCTCAGAAAATCCCGGGCAAGTTCCGAGGGATCGGATTCGCCAAATGGGTAGTGCTCCTGGTCGACCCGGGCCTCCACGCCCGGGGCTCTATCTTTCCATGGCGCATCAGGGCTGAAGCCTCTCCCTGTCAGTGACAGAAACGGGCCAGTGTTTCCCACACAGAGTCCAGACCTTGGGGTCTCAGCTAAGAAACTTACCGGGAAGGATGGAGAAGTGGGAGACACAGAATTCCAAGCAGCCCTACCAGGGACTATACTACAAGCCTAAAATCCCAAGGAGACATATGCCTGAATCCTGAAAAGCCAACAACCCTTCCTCTCCACTCCGGTACTACCGGGTCAGGACCGGGGGATGCGAGACCCAGAATCCCAAACACCTGCTACGAGCCCCGGCCTCCAGGCCCTGAGTCATTACGATGGCTCACCATGGCTGGAGCCTGAGAGAAGGCAGTCACCCTGTACCTGCGAGAAAGAGGTCACAGATCCCGAAACAGCCTCCAGACACTGGGGTCTCAGCTCAGAAACTCCCCGGAAAGTTCCGAGGGATTGGAGACACAGAATGGGAAGTGCCCCGCTCGCCCCGCGCCTCCAGGCCCGGGGCTGCTCGCCCCGCGCCTCCAGGCCCGGGGCTGCTCGCCCCGCGCCTCCAGGCCCGGGGCTGCTCGCCCCGCGCCTCCAGGCCCGGGGCTGCTCGCCCCGCGCCTCCAGGCCCGGGGCTGCTCGCCCCGCGCCTCCAGGCCCGGGGCTGCTCGCCCCGCGCCTCCAGGCCCGGGGCTGCTCGCCCCGCGCCTCCAGGCCCGGGGCTGCTCGCCCCGCGCCTCCAGGCCCGGGGCTGCTCGCCCCGCGCCTCCAGGCCCGGGGCTGCTCGCCCCGCGCCTCCAGGCCCGGGGCTGCTCGCCCCGCGCCTCCAGGCCCGGGGCTGCTCGCCCCGCGCCTCCAGGCCCGGGGCTGCTCGCCCCGCGCCTCCAGGCCCGGGGCTGCTCGCCCCGCGCCTCCAGGCCCGGGGCTGCTCGCCCCGCGCCTCCAGGCCCGGGGCTGCTCGCCCCGCGCCTCCAGGCCCGGGGCTGCTCGCCCCGCGCCTCCAGGCCCGGGGCTGCTCGCCCCGCGCCTCCAGGCCCGGGGCTGCTCGCCCCGCGCCTCCAGGCCCGGGGCTGCTCGCCCCGCGCCTCCAGTTCCGGGGCTGCTCGCCCCGCGCCTCCAGGCCCGGGGCTGCTCGCCCCGCGCCTCCAGGCCCGGGGCTGCTCGCCCCGGGCCTCCAGGCCCGGGGCTGCTCGCCCCGGGCCTCCAGGCCCGGGGCTGCTCGCCCCGGGCCTCCAGGCCCGGGGCTGCTCGACCCGGGCCTCCAGGCCCGGGGCTGCTCGCCCCGGGCCTCCAGGCCCGGGGCTGCTCGCCCCGGGCCTCCAGGCCCGGGGCTGCTCGCCATGGCTCACTATGACTGAAGCCGTTCCTGTACCTGAGAGAAGGGGTCACACAAACACAAACACCCTCCAGGCCCTGGGTTCCCTGCTCAGAAAATCCCGGGCAAGTTCCGAGGGATCGGATTCGCCAAATGGGTAGTGCTCCTGGTCGACCCGGGCCTCCACGCCCGGGGCTCTATCTTTCCATGGCGCATCAGGGCTGAAGCCTCTCCCTGTCAGTGACAGAAACGGGCCAGTGTTTCCCACACAGAGTCCAGACCTTGGGGTCTCAGCTAAGAAACTTACCGGGAAGGATGGAGAAGTGGGAGACAGAATTCCAAGCAGCCCTACCAGGGACTATACTACAAGCCTAAAATCCCAAGGAGACATATGCCTGAATCCTGAAAAGCCAACAACCCTTCCTCTCCACTCCGGTACTCCCGTGTCAGGACCGAGGGATGCGAGACCCAGAATCCCAAACACCTGCTACGAGCCCCGGCCTCCAGGCCCTGAGTCATTACGATGGTACAGCAAGGCTGGAGCCTGAGAGAAGGCAGTCACCCTGTACCTGAGAGAAAGGGGTCACAGAACCCGAAACAGCCTCCAGACACTGGGGTCTCAGCTCAGAAACTCCCCGGAAAGTTCCGAGGGATTGGAGACACAGAATGGGAAGTGCCCCTCTCGCCCCGGGCCTCCACGCCCGGGGCTACTCACCATGGCTCACGAGGACTGAAGCCATTCCTGTACCTGAGAGAAGGGGTCACACAAACACAAACACCCTCCAGGCCCTGGGTTCCCTGCTCAGAAAATCCCGGGCAAGTTCCGAGGGATCGGATTCGCCAAATGGGTAGTGCTCCTGGTCGACCCGGGCCTCCACGCCCGGGGCTCTATCTTTCCATGGCGCATCAGGGCTCAAGCCTCTCCCTGTCAGTGACAGAAACGGGCCAGTGTTTCCCACACAGAGTCCAGACCTTGGGGTCTCAGCTCAGAAACTTACGGGGAAGGATGGAGAATTGGGAGACACAGAATTCCAAGCAGCCCTACCAGGGACTATACTACAATCCTAAGGTCCCAAGGAGACATATGACTGAATCCTAAAAAGCCAACAACCCTTCCTCTCCACTCCGGTACTCCCGGGTCAGGACCGAGGGATGCGAGACCCAGAATCCCAAACACCTGCTACGAGCCCCGGCCTAGGGCCCTGAGTCATTACGATGGCTCACCATGGCTGGAGCCTGAGAGAAGGCAGTCACCCTGTACCTGAGAGAAAGGGGTCACAGAACCCGAAACAGCCTCCAGACACTGGGGTCTCAGCTCAGAAACTCCCCGGAAAGTTCCGAGGAATTGGAGACACAGAATGGGAAGTGCCCCTCTCGCCCCGGGCCCCCAGGCCCGGGGCTGCTCGCCCCGGGCCCCCACGCCCGGGGCTGCTCGCCCCGGGCCCCCACGCCCGGGGCTGCTCGCCCCGGGCCCCCACGCCCGGGGCTGCTCGCCCCGGGCCCCCACGCCCGGGGCTGCTCGCCATGGCTCACTATGACTGAAGCCGTTCCTGTACCTTAGAGAAGGGGTCACACAAACACAAACACCCTCCAGGCCCTGGGTTCCCTGCTCAGAAAATCCCGGGCAAGTTCCGAGGGATCGGATTCGCCAAATGGGTAGTGCTCCTGGTCGACTCGGGCCTCCACGCCCGGGGCTCTATCTTTCCATGGCGCATCAGGGCTGAAGCCTTTCCCTGTCAGTGACAGAAACGGGCCAGTGTTTCCCACACAGAGTCCAGACCTTGGGGTCTCAGCTAAGAAACTTACCGGGAAGGATGGAGAAGTGGGAGACACAGAATTCCAAGCAGCCCTACCAGGGACTATACTACAAGCATAAAATCCCAAGGAGACATATGCCTGAATCCTGAAAAGCCAACAACCCTTCCTCTCCACTCCGGTACTCCCGTGTCAGGACCGAGGGATGCGAGACCCAGAATCCCAAACACCTGCTACGAGCCCCGGCCTCCAGGCCCTGAGTCATTACGATGGTACAGCAAGGCTGGAGCCTGAGAGAAGGCAGTCAGCCTGTACCTGAGAGAAAGGGGTCACAGAACCCGAAACAGCCTCCAGACACTGGGGTCTCAGCTCAGAAACTCCCCGGAAAGTTCCGAGGGATTGGAGACACAGAATGGGAAGTGCCCCGCTCGCCCCGGGCCTCCGGGCCTGGGGCCGCTCGCCCCGGGCCCTCCACGCCCGGGGCCGCTCGCCCCGGGCCCTCCACGCCCGGGGCCGTTCGCCCCGGGCCCTCCAGGCCCGGGGCCGCTCGCCCCGGGCCCTCCAGGCCAGGGGCCGCTCGCCCCGGGCCTCCAGGCCCGGGGCCGCTCGCCCCGGGCCTCCAGGCCCGGGGCCGCTCGCCCCGGGCCTCCTCGCCCGGGGCCGCTCGCCCCGGGCCTCCTCGCCCGGGGCCGCTAGCCCGGGCCTCCTCGCCCGGGGCCGCTCGCCCCGGTCCTCCTCGCCCGGGGCCGCTCGCCCCGGGCCTCCACGCCCGGGGCCGCTCGCCCCGGGCCTCCACGCCCGGGGCCGCTCGCCCCGGGCCTCCAGGCCCGGGGCCGCTCGCCCCGGGCCTCCAGGCCCTGGGCTGCTCGCCCCAGGCCTCCAGTTCCGAGGGAGTTCCGAGGGATCGGATTCGCCAAATGGGTAGTGATCCTGGTCGACCCGGGCCTCCACGCCCGGGGCTCTATCTTTCCATGGCGCATCAGGGCTGAAGACTCTCCCTGTCAGTGACAGAAACAGGCCAGTGTTTCCCACACAGAGTCCAGGCCTTGGGGTCTCAGCTCAGAAACTTACGGGGAAGGATGGAGAAGTGGGAGACACAGAATTCCAAGCAGCCCTACCAGGGACTATACTACAAGCCTAAAATCCCAAGGAGACATATGCCTGAATCCTGAAAAGCCAACAACCCTTCCTCTCCACTCCGGTACTCCCGGGTCAGGACCGAGGGATGCGAGACCCAGAATCCCAAACACCTGCTACGAGCCCCGGCCTCCAGGCCCTGAGACATTACGATGGCTCAGCATGGTTGGAGCCTGAGAGAAGGCAGTCACCCTGTACCTGAGAGAAAGAGGTCACAGAACCCGAAACAGCCTCCAGACACTGGGGTCTCAGCTCAGAAACTCCCCGGAAAGTTCCGAGGGATTGGAGACACAGAATGGGAAGTGCCACGCTCGCCCCGGGCCTCCAGGCCCGGGGCTGCTCGCCCCGGGCCCTCCAGGCCCGGGGCTGCTCGTCCCGGGCCCTCCACGCCCGGGGCTGCTCGCCCCGGGCCCTCCACGCCCGGGGCTGCTCGCCCCGGGCCCTCCACGCCCGGGGCTGCTCGCCCCGGGCCCTCCACGCCCGGGGCTGCTCGCCCCGGGCCCTCCACGCCCGGGGCTGCTCGCCATGGCTCACTATGACTGAAGCCGTTCCTGTACCTTAGAGAAGGGGTCACACAAACACAAACACCCTCCAGGCCCTCGGTTCCCTGCTCAGAAAATCCCGGGCAAGTTCCGAGGGATCGGATTCGCCAAATGGGTAGTGCTCCTGGTCGACCCGGGCCTCCACGCCCGGGGCTCTATCTTTCCACGGCGCATCAGGGCTGAAGCCTCTCTCTGTCAGTGACAGAAACGGGCCAGTGTTTCCCACACAGAGTCCAGACCTTGGGGTCTCATCTAAGAAACTTACGGGGAATTATGGAGAAGTGGGAGACACAGAATTCCAAGTAGCCCTACCAGGGACTATACTACAAGCCTAAAATCCCAAGGAGACATATGCCTGAATCCAGAAAAGCCAAAAACCCATCCTCTCCACTCCGGTACTCCCGGGTCAGGACCGAGGGATGCGAAACCCAGAATCCCAAACACCTGCTAGGAGCCCCGGCCTCCAGGCCCTGAGTCATTACGATGGCTCACCATGGCTGGAGCCTGAGAGAAGGCAGTCACCCTGTACCTGAGAGAAAGGGGTCACAGAACCCGAAACAGCCTCCAGACACTGGGGTCTCAGCTCAGAAACTCCCCGGAAAGTTCCGAGGGATTGGAGACACAGAATGGGAAGTGCCCCTCTCGCCCCGGGCCTCCACGCCCGGGGCTACTCACCATGGCTCACGAGGACTGAAGCCATTCCTGTACCTGAGAGAAGGGGTCACACAAACACAAACACCCTCCAGGCCCTGGGTTTCCTGCTCAGAAAATCCCGGGCAAGTTCCGAGGGATCGGATTCGCCAAAAGAGTAGTGCTCCTGGTCGACCCGGGCCTCCACGCCCGGGGCTCTATCTTTCCATGGCGCATCAGGGCTGAAGCCTCTCCCTGTCAGTGACAGAAACGGGCCAGTGTTTCCCACACAGAGTCCAGACCTTGGGGTCTCAGCTCAGAAACTTACGGGGAAGGATGGAGAATTGGGAGACACAGAATTCCAAGCAGCCCTACCAGGGACTATACTACAATCCTAAGGTCCCAAGGAGACATATGACTGAATCCTAAAAAGCCAACAACCCTTCCTCTCCACTCCGGTACTCCCGGGTCAGGACCGAGGGATGCGAGACCCAGAATCCCAAACACCTGCTACGAGCCCCGGCCTAGGGCCCTGAGTCATTAGGATGGCTCACCATGGCTGGAGCCTGAGAGAAGGCAGTCACCCTGTACCTGAGAGAAAGGGGTCACAGAACCCGAAACAGCCTCCAGACACTGGGGTCTCAGCTGAGAAACTCCCCGGAAAGTTCCGAGGAATTGGAGACACAGAATGGGAAGTGCCCCTCTCGCCCCGGGCCCCCACCCCGGGGCTGCTCGCCCCGGGCCCCCAGGCCCGGGGCTGCTCGCCCCGGGCCCCCGCGCACGGGGCTGCTCGCCCCGGGCCCCCACGCCCGGGGCTGCTCGCCCCGGGCCCCCACGCCCGGGGCTGCTCGCCCCGGGCCTCCACGCCCGGGGCTGCTCGCCCGGGGCTGCTCGCCATGGCTCACTATGACTGAAGCCGTTCCTGTACCTTAGAGAAGGGGTCACACAAACACAAACACCCTCCAGGCCCTCGGTTCCCTGCTCAGAAAATCCCGGGCAAGTTCCGAGGGATCGGATTCGCCAAATGGGTAGTGCTCCTGGTCGACCCGGGCCTCCACGCCCGGGGCTCTATCTTTCCATGGCGCATCAGGGCTGAAGCCTCTCTCTGTCAGTGACAGAAACGGGCCAGTGTTTCCCACACAGAGTCCAGACCTTGGGGTCTCATCTAAGAAACTTACGGGGAATTATGGAGAAGTGGGAGACACAGAATTCCAAGTAGCCCTACCAGGGACTATACTACAAGCCTAAAATCCCAAGGAGACATATGCCTGAATCCAGAAAAGCCAAAAACCCATCCTCTCCACTCCGGTACTCCCGGGTCAGGACCGAGGGATGCGAAACCCAGAATCCCAAACACCTGCTAGGAGCCCCGGCCTCCAGGCCCTGAGTCATTACGATGGCTCACCATGGCTGGAGCCTGAGAGAAGGCAGTCACCCTGTACCTGAGAGAAAGGGGTCACAGAACCCGAAACAGCCTCCAGACACTGGGGTCTCAGCTCAGAAACTCCCCGGAAAGTTCCGAGGGATTGGAGACACAGAATGGGAAGTGCCCCTCTCACCCCGGGCCTCCACGCCCGGGGCTACTCACCATGGCTCACGAGGACTGAAGCCATTCCTGTACCTGAGAGAAGGGGTCACACAAACACAAACACCCTCCAGGCCCTGGGTTTCCTGCTCAGAAAATCCCGGGCAAGTTCCGAGGGATCGGATTCGCCAAAAGAGTAGTGCTCCTGGTCGACCCGGGCCTCCACGCCCGGGGCTCTATCTTTCCATGGCGCATCAGGGCTCAAGCCTCTCCCTGTCAGTGACAGAAACGGGCCAGTGTTTCCCACACAGAGTCCAGACCTTGGGGTCTCAGCTCAGAAACTTACGGGGAAGGATGGAGAATTGGGAGACACAGAATTCCAAGCAGCCCTACCAGGGACTATACTACAATCCTAAGGTCCCAAGGAGACATATGACTGAATCCTAAAAAGCCAACAACCCTTCCTCTCCACTCCGGTACTCCCGGGTCAGGACCGAGGGATGCGAGACCCAGAATCCCAAACACCTGCTACGAGCCCCGGCCTAGGGCCCTGAGTCATTACGATGGCTCACCATGGCTGGAGCCTGAGAGAAGGCAGTCACCCTGTACCTGAGAGAAAGGGGTCACAGAACCCGAAACAGCCTCCAGACACTGGGGTCTCAGCTCAGAAACTCCCCGGAAAGTTCCGAGGAATTGGAGACACAGAAAGGGAAGTGCCCCTCTCGCCCCGGGCCCCCAGGCCCGGGGCTGCTCTCCCCGGGCCCCCACGCCCGGGGCTGCTCGCCCCGGGCCCCCACGCCCGGGGCTGCTCGCCATGGCTCACTATGACTGAAGCCGTTCCTGTACCTGAGAGAAGGGGTCACACAAACACAAACACCCTCCAGGCCCTGGGTTCCCTGCTCAGAAAATCCCGGGCAAGTTCCGAGGGATCGGATTCGCCAAATGGGTAGTGCTCCTGGTCGACCCGGGCCTCCACGCCCGGGGCTCTATCTTTCCATGGCGCATCAGGGCTGAAGCCTCTCCCTGTCAGTGACAGAAACGGGCCAGTGTTTCCCACACAGAGTCCAGACCTTGGGGTCTCAGCTAAGAAACTTACCGGGAAGGATGGAGAAGTGGGAGACACAGAATTCCAAGCAGCCCTACCAGGGACTATACTACAAGCCTAAAATCCCAAGGAGACATATGCCTGAATCCTGAAAAGCCAACAACCCTTCCTCTCCACTCCGGTACTCCCGTGTCAGGACCGAGGGATGCGAGACCCAGAATCCCAAAGACCTGCTACGAGCCCCGGCCTCCAGGCCCTGAGTCATTACGATGGTACAGCAAGGCTGGAGCCTGAGAGAAGGCAGTCACCCTGTACCTGAGAGAAAGGGGTCACAGAACCCGAAACAGCCTCCAGACACTGGGGTCTCAGCTCAGAAACTCCCCGGAAAGTTCCGAGGGATTGGAGACACAGAATGGGAAGTGCCCCGCTCGCCCCGGGCCCCCAGGCCCGGGGCTGCTCGCCCCGGGCCCCCAGGCCCGGGGCTGCTCGCCCCGGGCCCCCACGCCCGGGGCTGCTCGCCCCGGGCCCCCACGCCCGGGGCTGCTCGCCCCGGGCCCCCACGCCCGGGGCTGCTCGCCCCGGGCCCCCACGCCCGGGGCTGCTTGCCCCGGGCCTCCACGCCCGGGGCTGCTCGCCATGGCTCACTATGACTGAAGCCGTTCCTGTACCTTAGAGAAGGGGTCACACAAACACAAACACCCTCCAGGCCCTGGGTTCCCTGCTCAGAAAATCCCGGGCAAGTTCCGAGGGATCGGATTCGCCAAATGGGTAGTGCTCCTGGTCGACCCGGGCCTCCACGCCCGGGGCTCTATCTTTCCATGGCGCATCAGGGCTGAAGCCTCTCCCTGTCAGTGACAGAAACGGGCCAGTGTTTCCCACACAGAGTCCAGACCTTGGGGTCTCAGCTAAGAAACTTACCGGGAAGGATGGAGAAGTGGGAGACACAGAATTCCAAGCAGCCCTACCAGGGACTATACTACAAGCCTAAAATCCCAAGGAGACATATGCCTGAATCCTGAAAAGCCAACAACCCTTCCTCTCCACTCCGGTACTCCCGTGTCAGGACCGAGGGATGCGAGACCCAGAATCCCAAAGACCTGCTACGAGCCCCGGCCTCCAGGCCCTGAGTCATTACGATGGTACAGCAAGGCTGGAGCCTGAGAGAAGGCAGTCACCCTGTACCTGAGAGAAAGGGGTCACAGAACCCGAAACAGCCTCCAGACACTGGGGTCTCAGCTCAGAAACTCCCCGGAAAGTTCCGAGGGATTGGAGACACAGAATGGGAAGTGCCCCGCTCGCCCCGGGCCTCCAGGCCCGGGGCTGCTCGCCCCGGGCCTCCAGGCCCGGGGCTGCTCGCCCCGGGCCTCCAGGCCCGGGGCTGCTCGCCCCGGGCCTCCAGGCCCGGGGCTGCTCGCCCCGGGCCTCCAGGCCCGGGGCTGCTCGCCCCGGGCCTCCAGGCCCGGGGCTGCTCGCCCCGGGCCTCCAGGCCCGGGGCTGCTCGCCCCGGGCCTCCAGGCCCGGGGCTGCTCGCCCCGGGCCTCCAGGCCCGGGGCTGCTCGCCCCGGGCCTCCAGGCCCGGGGCTGCTCGCCCCGGGCCTCCAGGCCCGGGGCTGCTCGCCCCGGGCCTCCAGGCCCGGGGCTGCTCGCCCCGGGCCTCCAGGCCCGGGGCTGCTCGCCCCGGGCCTCCAGGCCCGGGGCTGCTCGCCCCGGGCCTCCAGGCCCGGGGCTGCTCGCCCCGGGCCTCCAGGCCCGGGGCTGCTCGCCCCGGGCCTCCAGGCCCGGGGCTGCTCGCCCCGGGCCTCCAGGCCCGGGGCTGCTCGCCCCGGGCCTCCAGGCCCGGGGCTGCTCGCCCCGGGCCTCCAGGCCCGGGGCTGCTCGCCCCGGGCCTCCAGGCCCGGGGCTGCTCGCCCCGGGCCTCCAGGCCCGGGGCTGCTCGCCCCGGGCCTCCAGGCCCGGGGCTGCTCGCCCCGGGCCTCCAGGCCCGGGGCTGCTCGCCCCGGGCCTCCAGGCCCGGGGCTGCTCGCCCCGGGCCTCCAGGCCCGGGGCTGCTCGCCCCGGGCCTCCAGGCCCGGGGCTGCTCGCCCCGGGCCTCCAGGCCCGGGGCTGCTCGCCCCGGGCCTCCAGGCCCGGGGCTGCTCGCCCCGGGCCTCCAGGCCCGGGGCTGCTCGCCCCGGGCCTCCAGGCCCGGGGCTGCTCGCCCCGGGCCTCCAGGCCCGGGGCTGCTCGCCCCGGGCCTCCAGGCCCGGGGCTGCTCGCCCCGGGCCTCCAGGCCCGGGGCTGCTCGCCCCGGGCCTCCAGGCCCGGGGCTGCTCGCCCCGGGCCTCCAGGCCCGGGGCTGCTCGCCCCGGGCCTCCAGGCCCGGGGCTGCTCGCCCCGGGCCTCCAGGCCCGGGGCTGCTCGCCCCGGGCCTCCAGGCCCGGGGCTGCTCGCCCCGGGCCTCCAGGCCCGGGGCTGCTCGCCCCGGGCCTCCAGGCCCGGGGCTGCTCGCCCCGGGCCTCCAGGCCCGGGGCTGCTCGCCCCGGGCCTCCAGGCCCGGGGCTGCTCGCCCCGGGCCTCCAGGCCCGGGGCTGCTCGCCCCGGGCCTCCAGGCCCGGGGCTGCTCGCCCCGGGCCTCCAGGCCCGGGGCTGCTCGCCCCGGGCCTCCAGGCCCGGGGCTGCTCGCCCCGGGCCTCCAGGCCCGGGGCTGCTCGCCCCGGGCCTCCAGGCCCGGGGCTGCTCGCCCCGGGCCTCCAGGCCCGGGGCTGCTCGCCCCGGGCCTCCAGGCCCGGGGCTGCTCGCCCCGGGCCTCCAGGCCCGGGGCTGCTCGCCCCGGGCCTCCAGGCCCGGGGCTGCTCGCCCCGGGCCTCCAGGCCCGGGGCTGCTCGCCCCGGGCCTCCAGGCCCGGGGCTGCTCGCCCCGGGCCTCCAGGCCCGGGGCTGCTCGCCCCGGGCCTCCAGGCCCGGGGCTGCTCGCCCCGGGCCTCCAGGCCCGGGGCTGCTCGCCCCGGGCCTCCAGGCCCGGGGCTGCTCGCCCCGGGCCTCCAGGCCCGGGGCTGCTCGCCCCGGGCCTCCAGGCCCGGGGCTGCTCGCCCCGGGCCTCCTCGCCCGGGGCTGCTCGCCCCGGGCCTCCTCGCCCGGGGCTGCTCGCCCCGGGCCTCCTCGCCCGGGGCTGCTCGCCCCGGGCCTCCTCGCCCGGGGCTGCTCGCCCCGGGCCTCCTCGCCCGGGGCTGCTCGCCCCGGGCCTCCACGCCCGGGGCTGCTCGCCATGGCTCACTATGACTGAAGCCGTTCCTGTACCTGAGAGAAGGGGTCACACAAACACAAACACCCTCCAGGCCCTGGGTTCCCTGCTCAGAAAATCCCGGGCAAGTTCCGAGGGATCGGATTCGCCAAATGGGTAGTGCTCCTGGTCGACCCGGGCCTCCACGCCCGGGGCTCTATCTTTCCATGGCGCATCAGGGCTGAAGCCTCTCCCTGTCAGTGACAGAAACGGGCCAGTGTTTCCCACACAGAGTCCAGACCTTGGGGTCTCAGCTAAGAAACTTACCGGGAAGGATGGAGAAGTGGGAGACACAGAATTCCAAGCAGCCCTACCAGGGACTATACTACAAGCCTAAAATCCCAAGGAGACATATGCCTGAATCCTGAAAAGCCAACAACCCTTCCTCTCCACTCCGGTACTCCCGTGTCAGGACCGAGGGATGCGAGACCCAGAATCCCAAAGACCTGCTACGAGCCCCGGCCTCCAGGCCCTGAGTCATTACGATGGTACAGCAAGGCTGGAGCCTGAGAGAAGGCAGTCACCCTGTACCTGAGAGAAAGGGGTCACAGAACCCGAAACAGCCTCCAGACACTGGGGTCTCAGCTCAGAAACTCCCCGGAAAGTTCCGAGGGATTGGAGACACAGAATGGGAAGTGCCCCGCTCGCCCCGGGCCTCCAGGCCCGGGGCTGCTCGCCCCGGGCCTCCAGGCCCGGGGCTGCTCGCCCCGGGCCTCCAGGCCCGGGGCTGCTCGCCCCGGGCCTCCAGGCCCGGGGCTGCTCGCCCCGGGCCTCCAGGCCCGGGGCTGCTCGCCCCGGGCCTCTAGGCCCGGGGCTGCTCGCCCCGGGCCTCCAGGCCCGGGGCTGCTCGCCCCGGGCCTCCAGGCCCGGGGCTGCTCGCCCCGGGCCTCCAGGCCCGGGGCTGCTCGCCCCGGGCCTCCAGGCCCGGGGCTGCTCGCCCCGGGCCTCCAGGCCCGGGGCTGCTCGCCCCGGGCCTCCAGGCCCGGGGCTGCTCGCCCCGGGCCTCCAGGCCCGGGGCTGCTCGCCCCGGGCCTCCAGGCCCGGGGCTGCTCGCCCCGGGCCTCCAGGCCCGGGGCTGCTCGCCCCGGGCCTCCAGGCCCGGGGCTGCTCGCCCCGGGCCTCCAGGCCCGGGGCTGCTCGCCCCGGGCCTCCAGGCCCGGGGCTGCTCGCCCCGGGCCTCCAGGCCCGGGGCTGCTCGCCCCGGGCCTCCAGGCCCGGGGCTGCTCGCCCCGGGCCTCCAGGCCCGGGGCTGCTCGCCCCGGGCCTCCAGGCCCGGGGCTGCTCGCCCCGGGCCTCCAGGCCCGGGGCTGCTCGCCCCGGGCCTCCAGGCCCGGGGCTGCTCGCCCCGGGCCTCCAGGCCCGGGGCTGCTCGCCCCGGGCCTCCAGGCCCGGGGCTGCTCGCCCCGGGCCTCCAGGCCCGGGGCTGCTCGCCCCGGGCCTCCAGGCCCGGGGCTGCTCGCCCCGGGCCTCCAGGCCCGGGGCTGCTCGCCCCGGGCCTCCAGGCCCGGGGCTGCTCGCCCCGGGCCTCCAGGCCCGGGGCTGCTCGCCCCGGGCCTCCAGGCCCGGGGCTGCTCGCCCCGGGCCTCCAGGCCCGGGGCTGCTCGCCCCGGGCCTCCAGGCCCGGGGCTGCTCGCCCCGGGCCTCCAGGCCCGGGGCTGCTCGCCCCGGGCCTCCAGGCCCGGGGCTGCTCGCCCCGGGCCTCCAGGCCCGGGGCTGCTCGCCCCGGGCCTCCAGGCCCGGGGCTGCTCGCCCCGGGCCTCCAGGCCCGGGGCTGCTCGCCCCGGGCCTCCAGGCCCGGGGCTGCTCGCCCCGGGCCTCCAGGCCCGGGGCTGCTCGCCCCGGGCCTCCAGGCCCGGGGCTGCTCGCCCCGGGCCTCCAGGCCCGGGGCTGCTCGCCCCGGGCCTCCAGGCCCGGGGCTGCTCGCCCCGGGCCTCCAGGCCCGGGGCTGCTCGCCCCGGGCCTCCAGGCCCGGGGCTGCTCGCCCCGGGCCTCCAGGCCCGGGGCTGCTCGCCCCGGGCCTCCAGGCCCGGGGCTGCTCGCCCCGGGCCTCCAGGCCCGGGGCTGCTCGCCCCGGGCCTCCAGGCCCGGGGCTGCTCGCCCCGGGCCTCCAGGCCCGGGGCTGCTCGCCCCGGGCCTCCAGGCCCGGGGCTGCTCGCCCCGGGCCTCCAGGCCCGGGGCTGCTCGCCCCGGGCCTCCAGGCCCGGGGCTGCTCGCCCCGGGCCTCCAGGCCCGGGGCTGCTCGCCCCGGGCCTCCAGGCCCGGGGCTGCTCGCCCCGGGCCTCCAGGCCCGGGGCTGCTCGCCCGGGGCCTCCAGGCCCGGGGCTGCTCGCCCCGGGCCTCCAGGCCCGGGGCTGCTCGCCCCGGGCCTCCAGGCCCGGGGCTGCTCGCCCCGGGCCTCCAGGCCCGGGGCTGCTCGCCCCGGGCCTCCAGGCCCGGGGCTGCTCGCCCCGGGCCTCCAGGCCCGGGGCTGCTCGCCCCGGGCCTCCAGGCCCGGGGCTGCTCGCCCCGGGCCTCCAGGCCCGGGGCTGCTCGCCCCGGGCCTCCAGGCCCGGGGCTGCTCGCCCCGGGCCTCCAGGCCCGGGGCTGCTCGCCCCGGGCGTCCAGGCCCGGGGCTGCTCGCCCCGGGCCTCCAGGCCCGGGGCTGCTCGCCCCGGGCCTCCAGGCCCGGGGCTGCTCGCCCCGGGCCTCCTCGCCCGGGGCTGCTCGCCCCGGGCCTCCTCGCCCGGGGCTGCTCGCCCCGGGCCTCCTCGCCCGGGGCTGCTCGCCCCGGGCCTCCTCGCCCGGGGCTGCTCGCCCCGGGCCTCCACGCCCGGGGCTGCTCGCCATGGCTCACTATGACTGAAGCCGTTCCTGTACCTGAGAGAAGGGGTCACACAAACACAAACACCCTCCAGGCCCTGGGTTCCCTGCTCAGAAAATCCCGGGCAAGTTCCGAGGGATCGGATTCGCCAAATGGGTAGTGCTCCTGGTCGACCCGGGCCTCCACGCCCGGGGCTCTATCTTTCCATGGCGCATCAGGGCTGAAGCCTCTCCCTGTCAGTGACAGAAACGGGCCAGTGTTTCCCACACAGAGTCCAGACCTTGGGGTCTCAGCTAAGAAACTTACCGGGAAGGATGGAGAAGTGGGAGACACAGAATTCCAAGCAGCCCTACCAGGGACTATACTACAAGCCTAAAATCCCAAGGAGACATATGCCTGAATCCTGAAAAGCCAACAACCCTTCCTCTCCACTCCGGTACTCCCGTGTCAGGACCGAGGGATGCGAGACCCAGAATCCCAAAGACCTGCTACGAGCCCCGGCCTCCAGGCCCTGAGTCATTACGATGGTACAGCAAGGCTGGAGCCTGAGAGAAGGCAGTCACCCTGTACCTGAGAGAAAGGGGTCACAGAACCCGAAACAGCCTCCAGACACTGGGGTCTCAGCTCAGAAACTCCCCGGAAAGTTCCGAGGGATTGGAGACACAGAATGGGAAGTGCCCCGCTCGCCCCGGGCCTCCAGGCCCGGGGCTGCTCGCCCCGGGCCTCCACGCCCGGGGCTGCTCGCCCCGGGCCTCCAGGCCCGGGGCTGCTCGCCCCGGGCCTCCACGCCCGGGGCTGCTCGCCCCGGGCCTCCACGCCCGGGGCTGCTCGCCCCGGGCCTCCACGCCCGGGGCTGCTCGCCCCGGGCCTCCACGCCCGGGGCTGCTCGCCCCGGGCCTCCACGCCCGGGGCTGCTCGCCATGGCTCACTATCACTGAAGCCGTTCCTGTACCTTAGAGAAGGGGTCACACAAACACAAACACCCTCCAGGCCATGGGTTCCCTGCTCAGAAAACCCCGGGCAAGTTCCAAGGGATGGGATACGCCAAATGGGTTGTGCTCCTGGTCGACCCGGGCCTCCACGCCCGGGGCTCTATCTTAACATGGCGCATCAGGGCTGAAGCCTCTCCCTGTCAGTGACAGAAACGGGCCAGTGTTTCCCACACAGAGTCCAGACCTTGGGGTCTCAGCTAAGAAACTTACCGGGAAGGATGGAGAAGTGGGAGACACAGAATTCCAAGCAGCCTTACCAGGGACTATACTACAAGCCTAAAATCCCAAGGAGACATATGCCTGAATCCTGAAAAGCCAACAACCCTTCCTCTCCACTCCGGTACTACCGGGTCAGGACCGGGGGATGCGAGACCCAGAATCCCAAACACCTGCTACGAGCCCCGGCCTCCAGGCCCTGAGACATTACGATGGCTCAGCATGGTTGGAGCCTGAGAGAAGGCAGTCACCCTGTACCTGAGAGAAAGAGGTCACAGATCCCGAAACAGCCTCCAGACACTGGGGTCTCAGCTCAGAAACTCCCCGGAAAGTTCCGAGAGATTGGAGACACAGAATGGGAAGTGCCCCGCTCGCCCCGGGCCTCCAGGCCCGGGGCTGCTCGCCCCGGGCCTCCAGGCCCGGGGCTGCTCGCCCCGGGCCTCCAGGCCCGGGGCTGCTCGCCCCGGGCCTCCAGGCCCGGGGCTGCTCGCCCCGGGCCTCCAGGCCCGGGGCTGCTCGCCCCGGGCCTCCAGGCCCGGGGCTGCTCGCCCCGGGCCTCCAGGCCCGGGGCTGCTCGCCCCGGGCCTCCAGGCCCGGGGCTGCTCGCCCCGGGCCTCCAGGCCCGGGGCTGCTCGCCCCGGGCCTCCAGGCCCGGGGCTGCTCGCCCCGGGCCTCCAGGCCCGGGGCTGCTCGCCCCGGGCCTCCAGGCCCGGGGCTGCTCGCCCCGGGCCTCCAGGCCCGGGGCTGCTCGCCCCGGGCCTCCAGGCCCGGGGCTGCTCGCCCCGGGCCTCCAGGCCCGGGGCTGCTCGCCCCGGGCCTCCAGGCCCGGGGCTGCTCGCCCCGGGCCTCCAGGCCCGGGGCTGCTCGCCCCGGGCCTCCAGGCCCGGGGCTGCTCGCCCCGGGCCTCCAGGCCCGGGGCTGCTCGCCCCGGGCCTCCAGGCCCGGGGCTGCTCGCCCCGGGCCTCCAGGCCCGGGGCTGCTCGCCCCGGGCCTCCAGGCCCGGGGCTGCTCGCCCCGGGCCTCCTCGCCCGGGGCTGCTCGCCCCGGGCCTCCTCGCCCGGGGCTGCTCGCCCCGGGCCTCCTCGCCCGGGGCTGCTCGCCCCGGGCCTCCTCGCCCGGGGCTGCTCGCCCCGGGCCTCCACGCCCGGGGCTGCTCGCCATGGCTCACTATGACTGAAGCCGTTCCTGTACCTGAGAGAAGGGGTCACAAAAACACAAACACCCTCCAGGCCCTGGGTTCCCTGCTCAGAAAATCCCGGGCAAGTTCCGAGGGATCGGATTCGCCAAATGGGTAGTGCTCCTGGTCGACCCGGGCCTCCACGCCCGGGGCTCTATCTTTCCATGGCGCATCAGGGCTGAAGCCTCTCCCTGTCAGTGACAGAAACGGGCCAGTGTTTCCCACACAGAGTCCAGACCTTGGGGTCTCAGCTAAGAAACTTACCGGGAAGGATGGAGAAGTGGGAGACACAGAATTCCAAGCAGCCCTACCAGGGACTATACTACAAGCCTAAAATCCCAAGGAGACATATGCCTGAATCCTGAAAAGCCAACAACCCTTCCTCTCCACTCCGGTACTCCCGTGTCAGGACCGAGGGATGCGAGACCCAGAATCCCAAAGACCTGCTACGAGCCCCGGCCTCCAGGCCCTGAGTCATTACGATGGTACAGCAAGGCTGGAGCCTGAGAGAAGGCAGTCACCCTGTACCTGAGAGAAAGGGGTCACAGAACCCGAAACAGCCTCCAGACACTGGGGTCTCAGCTCAGAAACTCCCCGGAAAGTTCCGAGGGATTGGAGACACAGAATGGGAAGTGCCCCGCTCGCCCCGGGCCTCCAGGCCCGGGGCTGCTCGCCCCGGGCCTCCAGGCCCGGGGCTGCTCGCCCCGGGCCTCCAGGCCCGGGGCTGCTCGCCCCGGGCCTCCAGGCCCGGGGCTGCTCGCCCCGGGCCTCCAGGCCCGGGGCTGCTCGCCCCGGGCCTCCAGGCCCGGGGCTGCTCGCCCCGGGCCTCCAGGCCCGGGGCTGCTCGCCCCGGGCCTCCACGCCCGGGGCTGCTCGCCCCGGGCCTCCACGCCCGGGGCTGCTCGCCCCGGGCCTCCACGCCCGGGGCTGCTCGCCCCGGGCCTCCACGCCCGGGGCTGCTCGCCCCGGGCCTCCACGCCCGGGGCTGCTCGCCCCGGGCCTCCACGCCCGGGGCTGCTCGCCCCGGGCCTCCACGCCCGGGGCTGCTCGCCATGGCTCACTATCACTGAAGCCGTTCCTGTACCTTAGAGAAGGGGTCACACAAACACAAACACCCTCCAGGCCATGGGTTCCCTGCTCAGAAAACCCCGGGCAAGTTCCAAGGGATGGGATACGCCAAATGGGTTGTGCTCCTGGTCGACCCGGGCCTCCACGCCCGGGGCTCTATCTTAACATGGCGCATCAGGGCTGAAGCCTCTCCCTGTCAGTGACAGAAACGGGCCAGTGTTTCCCACACAGAGTCCAGACCTTGGGGTCTCAGCTAAGAAACTTACAGGGAAGGATGGAGAAGTGGGAGACACAGAATTCCAAGCAGCCTTACCAGGGACTATACTACAAGCCTAAAATCCCAAGGAGACATATGCCTGAATCCTGAAAAGCCAACAACCCTTCCTCTCCACTCCGGTACTACCGGGTCAGGACCGGGGGATGCGAGACCCAGAATCCCAAACACCTGCTACGAGCCCCGGCCTCCAGGCCCTGAGTCATTACGATGGCTCACCATGGCTGGAGCCTGAGAGAAGGCAGTCACCCTGTACCTGCGAGAAAGAGGTCACAGATCCCGAAACAGCCTCCAGACACTGGGGTCTCAGCTCAGAAACTCCCCGGAAAGTTCCGAGAGATTGGAGACACAGAATGGGAAGTGCCCCGCTCGCCCCGGGCCTCCAGGCCCGGGGCTGCTCGCCCCGGGCCTCCAGGCCCGGGGCTGCTCGCCCCGGGCCTCCAGGCCCGGGGCTGCTCGCCCCGGGCCTCCAGGCCCGGGGCTGCTCGCCCCGGGCCTCCAGGCCCGGGGCTGCTCGCCCCGGGCCTCCAGGCCCGGGGCTGCTCGCCCCGGGCCTCCAGGCCCGGGGCTGCTCGCCCCGGGCCTCCAGGCCCGGGGCTGCTCGCCCCGGGCCTCCAGGCCCGGGGCTGCTCGCCCCGGGCCTCCAGGCCCGGGGCTGCTCGCCCCGGGCCTCCAGGCCCGGGGCTGCTCGCCCCGGGCCTCCTCGCCCGGGGCTGCTCGCCCCGGGCCTCCAGGCCCGGGGCTGCTCGCCCCGGGCCTCCTCGCCCGGGGCTGCTCGCCCCGGGCCTCCTCGCCCGGGGCTGCTCGCCCCGGGCCTCCACGCCCGGGGCTGCTCGCCATGGCTCACTATGACTGAAGCCGTTCCTGTACCTGAGAGAAGGGGTCACACAAACACAAACACCCTCCAGGCCCTGGGTTCCCTGCTCAGAAAATCCCGGGCAAGTTCCGAGGGATCGGATTCGCCAAATGGGTAGTGCTCCTGGTCGACCCGGGCCTCCACGCCCGGGGCTCTATCTTTCCATGGCGCATCAGGGCTGAAGCCTCTCCCTGTCAGTGACAGAAACGGGCCAGTGTTTCCCACACAGAGTCCAGACCTTGGGGTCTCAGCTAAGAAACTTACCGGGAAGGATGGAGAAGTGGGAGACACAGAATTCCAAGCAGCCCTACCAGGGACTATACTACAAGCCTAAAATCCCAAGGAGACATATGCCTGAATCCTGAAAAGCCAACAACCCTTCCTCTCCACTCCGGTACTCCCGTGTCAGGACCGAGGGATGCGAGACCCAGAATCCCAAAGACCTGCTACGAGCCCCGGCCTCCAGGCCCTGAGTCATTACGATGGTACAGCAAGGCTGGAGCCTGAGAGAAGGCAGTCACCCTGTACCTGAGAGAAAGGGGTCACAGAACCCGAAACAGCCTCCAGACACTGGGGTCTCAGCTCAGAAACTCCCCGGAAAGTTCCGAGGGATTGGAGACACAGAATGGGAAGTGCCCCGCTCGCCCCGGGCCTCCAGGCCCGGGGCTGCTCGCCCCGGGCCTCCAGGCCCGGGGCTGCTCGCCCCGGGCCTCCAGGCCCGGGGCTGCTCGCCCCGGGCCTCCACGCCCGGGGCTGCTCGCCCCGGGCCTCCACGCCCGGGGCTGCTCGCCCCGGGCCTCCACGCCCGGGGCTGCTCGCCCCGGGCCTCCACGCCCGGGGCTGCTCGCCCCGGGCCTCCACGCCCGGGGCTGCTCGCCATGGCTCACTATCACTGAAGCCGTTCCTGTACCTTAGAGAAGGGGTCACACAAACACAAACACCCTCCAGGCCATGGGTTCCCTGCTCAGAAAACCCCGGGCAAGTTCCAAGGGATGGGATACGCCAAATGGGTTGTGCTCCTGGTCGACCCGGGCCTCCACGCCCGGGGCTCTATCTTAACATGGCGCATCAGGGCTGAAGCCTCTCCCTGTCAGTGACAGAAACGGGCCAGTGTTTCCCACACAGAGTCCAGACCTTGGGGTCTCAGCTAAGAAACTTACCGGGAAGGATGGAGAAGTGGGAGACACAGAATTCCAAGCAGCCTTACCAGGGACTATACTACAAGCCTAAAATCCCAAGGAGACATATGCCTGAATCCTGAAAAGCCAACAACCCTTCCTCTCCACTCCGGTACTACCGGGTCAGGACCGGGGGATGCGAGACCCAGAATCCCAAACACCTGCTACGAGCCCCGGCCTCCAGGCCCTGAGACATTACGATGGCTCAGCATGGTTGGAGCCTGAGAGAAGGCAGTCACCCTGTACCTGAGAGAAAGAGGTCACAGATCCCGAAACAGCCTCCAGACACTGGGGTCTCAGCTCAGAAACTCCCCGGAAAGTTCCGAGAGATTGGAGACACAGAATGGGAAGTGCCCCGCTCGCCCCGGGCCTCCAGGCCCGGGGCTGCTCGCCCCGGGCCTCCAGGCCCGGGGCTGCTCGCCCCGGGCCTCCAGGCCCGGGGCTGCTCGCCCCGGGCCTCCAGGCCCGGGGCTGCTCGCCCCGGGCCTCCAGGCCCGGGGCTGCTCGCCCCGGGCCTCCAGGCCCGGGGCTGCTCGCCCCGGGCCTCCAGGCCCGGGGCTGCTCGCCCCGGGCCTCCAGGCCCGGGGCTGCTCGCCCCGGGCCTCCAGGCCCGGGGCTGCTCGCCCCGGGCCTCCAGGCCCGGGGCTGCTCGCCCCGGGCCTCCAGGCCCGGGGCTGCTCGCCCCGGGCCTCCAGGCCCGGGGCTGCTCGCCCCGGGCCTCCAGGCCCGGGGCTGCTCGCCCCGGGCCTCCAGGCCCGGGGCTGCTCGCCCCGGGCCTCCAGGCCCGGGGCTGCTCGCCCCGGGCCTCCAGGCCCGGGGCTGCTCGCCCCGGGCCTCCAGGCCCGGGGCTGCTCGCCCCGGGCCTCCAGGCCCGGGGCTGCTCGCCCCGGGCCTCCAGGCCCGGGGCTGCTCGCCCCGGGCCTCCAGGCCCGGGGCTGCTCGCCCCGGGCCTCCAGGCCCGGGGCTGCTCGCCCCGGGCCTCCAGGCCCGGGGCTGCTCGCCCCGGGCCTCCAGGCCCGGGGCTGCTCGCCCCGGGCCTCCAGGCCCGGGGCTGCTCGCCCCGGGCCTCCAGGCCCGGGGCTGCTCGCCCCGGGCCTCCAGGCCCGGGGCTGCTCGCCCCGGGCCTCCAGGCCCGGGGCTGCTCGCCCCGGGCCTCCAGGCCCGGGGCTGCTCGCCCCGGGCCTCCAGGCCCGGGGCTGCTCGCCCCGGGCCTCCAGGCCCGGGGCTGCTCGCCCCGGGCCTCCAGGCCCGGGGCTGCTCGCCCCGGGCCTCCAGGCCCGGGGCTGCTCGCCCCGGGCCTCCAGGCCCGGGGCTGCTCGCCCCGGGCCTCCAGGCCCGGGGCTGCTCGCCCCGGGCCTCCAGGCCCGGGGCTGCTCGCCCCGGGCCTCCAGGCCCGGGGCTGCTCGCCCCGGGCCTCCAGGCCCGGGGCTGCTCGCCCCGGGCCTCCAGGCCCGGGGCTGCTCGCCCCGGGCCTCCAGGCCCGGGGCTGCTCGCCCCGGGCCTCCAGGCCCGGGGCTGCTCGCCCCGGGCCTCCAGGCCCGGGGCTGCTCGCCCCGGGCCTCCAGGCCCGGGGCTGCTCGCCCCGGGCCTCCAGGCCCGGGGCTGCTCGCCCCGGGCCTCCAGGCCCGGGGCTGCTCGCCCCGGGCCTCCAGGCCCGGGGCTGCTCGCCCCGGGCCTCCAGGCCCGGGGCTGCTCGCCCCGGGCCTCCAGGCCCGGGGCTGCTCGCCCCGGGCCTCCAGGCCCGGGGCTGCTCGCCCCGGGCCTCCAGGCCCGGGGCTGCTCGCCCCGGGCCTCCAGGCCCGGGGCTGCTCGCCCCGGGCCTCCAGGCCCGGGGCTGCTCGCCCCGGGCCTCCAGGCCCGGGGCTGCTCGCCCCGGGCCTCCAGGCCCGGGGCTGCTCGCCCCGGGCCTCCAGGCCCGGGGCTGCTCGCCCCGGGCCTCCAGGCCCGGGGCTGCTCGCCCCGGGCCTCCAGGCCCGGGGCTGCTCGCCCCGGGCCTCCAGGCCCGGGGCTGCTCGCCCCGGGCCTCCAGGCCCGGGGCTGCTCGCCCCGGGCCTCCAGGCCCGGGGCTGCTCGCCCCGGGCCTCCAGGCCCGGGGCTGCTCGCCCCGGGCCTCCAGGCCCGGGGCTGCTCGCCCCGGGCCTCCAGGCCCGGGGCTGCTCGCCCCGGGCCTCCAGGCCCGGGGCTGCTCGCCCCGGGCCTCCAGGCCCGGGGCTGCTCGCCCCGGGCCTCCAGGCCCGGGGCTGCTCGCCCCGGGCCTCCAGGCCCGGGGCTGCTCGCCCCGGGCCTCCAGGCCCGGGGCTGCTCGCCCCGGGCCTCCAGGCCCGGGGCTGCTCGCCCCGGGCCTCCAGGCCCGGGGCTGCTCGCCCCGGGCCTCCAGGCCCGGGGCTGCTCGCCCCGGGCCTCCAGGCCCGGGGCTGCTCGCCCCGGGCCTCCAGGCCCGGGGCTGCTCGCCCCGGGCCTCCAGGCCCGGGGCTGCTCGCCCCGGGCCTCCAGGCCCGGGGCTGCTCGCCCCGGGCCTCCAGGCCCGGGGCTGCTCGCCCCGGGCCTCCAGGCCCGGGGCTGCTCGCCCCGGGCCTCCAGGCCCGGGGCTGCTCGCCCCGGGCCTCCAGGCCCGGGGCTGCTCGCCCCGGGCCTCCAGGCCCGGGGCTGCTCGCCCCGGGCCTCCAGGCCCGGGGCTGCTCGCCCCGGGCCTCCAGGCCCGGGGCTGCTCGCCCCGGGCCTCCAGGCCCGGGGCTGCTCGCCCCGGGCCTCCAGGCCCGGGGCTGCTCGCCCCGGGCCTCCAGGCCCGGGGCTGCTCGCCCCGGGCCTCCAGGCCCGGGGCTGCTCGCCCCGGGCCTCCAGGCCCGGGGCTGCTCGCCCCGGGCCTCCAGGCCCGGGGCTGCTCGCCCCGGGCCTCCAGGCCCGGGGCTGCTCGCCCCGGGCCTCCAGGCCCGGGGCTGCTCGCCCCGGGCCTCCAGGCCCGGGGCTGCTCGCCCCGGGCCTCCAGGCCCGGGGCTGCTCGCCCCGGGCCTCCAGGCCCGGGGCTGCTCGCCCCGGGCCTCCAGGCCCGGGGCTGCTCGCCCCGGGCCTCCAGGCCCGGGGCTGCTCGCCCCGGGCCTCCAGGCCCGGGGCTGCTCGCCCCGGGCCTCCAGGCCCGGGGCTGCTCGCCCCGGGCCTCCAGGCCCGGGGCTGCTCGCCCCGGGCCTCCAGGCCCGGGGCTGCTCGCCCCGGGCCTCCAGGCCCGGGGCTGCTCGCCCCGGGCCTCCAGGCCCGGGGCTGCTCGCCCCGGGCCTCCAGGCCCGGGGCTGCTCGCCCCGGGCCTCCAGGCCCGGGGCTGCTCGCCCCGGGCCTCCAGGCCCGGGGCTGCTCGCCCCGGGCCTCCAGGCCCGGGGCTGCTCGCCCCGGGCCTCCAGGCCCGGGGCTGCTCGCCCCGGGCCTCCAGGCCCGGGGCTGCTCGCCCCGGGCCTCCAGGCCCGGGGCTGCTCGCCCCGGGCCTCCAGGCCCGGGGCTGCTCGCCCCGGGCCTCCAGGCCCGGGGCTGCTCGCCCCGGGCCTCCAGGCCCGGGGCTGCTCGCCCCGGGCCTCCAGGCCCGGGGCTGCTCGCCCCGGGCCTCCAGGCCCGGGGCTGCTCGCCCCGGGCCTCCAGGCCCGGGGCTGCTCGCCCCGGGCCTCCAGGCCCGGGGCTGCTCGCCCCGGGCCTCCAGGCCCGGGGCTGCTCGCCCCGGGCCTCCAGGCCCGGGGCTGCTCGCCCCGGGCCTCCAGGCCCGGGGCTGCTCGCCCCGGGCCTCCAGGCCCGGGGCTGCTCGCCCCGGGCCTCCAGGCCCGGGGCTGCTCGCCCCGGGCCTCCAGGCCCGGGGCTGCTCGCCCCGGGCCTCCAGGCCCGGGGCTGCTCGCCCCGGGCCTCCAGGCCCGGGGCTGCTCGCCCCGGGCCTCCAGGCCCGGGGCTGCTCGCCCCGGGCCTCCAGGCCCGGGGCTGCTCGCCCCGGGCCTCCAGGCCCGGGGCTGCTCGCCCCGGGCCTCCAGGCCCGGGGCTGCTCGCCCCGGGCCTCCAGGCCCGGGGCTGCTCGCCCCGGGCCTCCAGGCCCGGGGCTGCTCGCCCCGGGCCTCCAGGCCCGGGGCTGCTCGCCCCGGGCCTCCAGGCCCGGGGCTGCTCGCCCCGGGCCTCCAGGCCCGGGGCTGCTCGCCCCGGGCCTCCAGGCCCGGGGCTGCTCGCCCCGGGCCTCCAGGCCCGGGGCTGCTCGCCCCGGGCCTCCAGGCCCGGGGCTGCTCGCCCCGGGCCTCCAGGCCCGGGGCTGCTCGCCCCGGGCCTCCAGGCCCGGGGCTGCTCGCCCCGGGCCTCCAGGCCCGGGGCTGCTCGCCCCGGGCCTCCAGGCCCGGGGCTGCTCGCCCCGGGCCTCCAGGCCCGGGGCTGCTCGCCCCGGGCCTCCAGGCCCGGGGCTGCTCGCCCCGGGCCTCCAGGCCCGGGGCTGCTCGCCCCGGGCCTCCAGGCCCGGGGCTGCTCGCCCCGGGCCTCCAGGCCCGGGGCTGCTCGCCCCGGGCCTCCAGGCCCGGGGCTGCTCGCCCCGGGCCTCCAGGCCCGGGGCTGCTCGCCCCGGGCCTCCAGGCCCGGGGCTGCTCGCCCCGGGCCTCCAGGCCCGGGGCTGCTCGCCCCGGGCCTCCAGGCCCGGGGCTGCTCGCCCCGGGCCTCCAGGCCCGGGGCTGCTCGCCCCGGGCCTCCAGGCCCGGGGCTGCTCGCCCCGGGCCTCCAGGCCCGGGGCTGCTCGCCCCGGGCCTCCAGGCCCGGGGCTGCTCGCCCCGGGCCTCCAGGCCCGGGGCTGCTCGCCCCGGGCCTCCAGGCCCGGGGCTGCTCGCCCCGGGCCTCCAGGCCCGGGGCTGCTCGCCCCGGGCCTCCAGGCCCGGGGCTGCTCGCCCCGGGCCTCCTCGCCCGGGGCTGCTCGCCCCGGGCCTCCTCGCCCGGGGCTGCTCGCCCCGGGCCTCCTCGCCCGGGGCTGCTCGCCCCGGGCCTCCTCGCCCGGGGCTGCTCGCCCCGGGCCTCCTCGCCCGGGGCTGCTCGCCCCGGGCCTCCACGCCCGGGGCTGCTCGCCATGGCTCACTATGACTGAAGCCGTTCCTGTACCTGAGAGAAGGGGTCACACAAACACAAACACCCTCCAGGCCCTGGGTTCCCTGCTCAGAAAATCCCGGGCAAGTTCCGAGGGATCGGATTCGCCAAATGGGTAGTGCTCCTGGTCGACCCGGGCCTCCACGCCCGGGGCTCTATCTTTCCATGGCGCATCAGGGCTGAAGCCTCTCCCTGTCAGTGACAGAACCGGGCCAGTGTTTCCCACACAGAGTCCAGACCTTGGGGTCTCAGCTAAGAAACTTACCGGGAAGGATGGAGAAGTGGGAGACACAGAATTCCAAGCAGCCCTACCAGGGACTATACTACAAGCCTAAAATCCCAAGGAGACATATGCCTGAATCCTGAAAAGCCAACAACCCTTCCTCTCCACTCCGGTACTCCCGTGTCAGGACCGAGGGATGCGAGACCCAGAATCCCAAAGACCTGCTACGAGCCCCGGCCTCCAGGCCCTGAGTCATTACGATGGTACAGCAAGGCTGGAGCCTGAGAGAAGGCAGTCACCCTGTACCTGAGAGAAAGGGGTCACAGAACCCGAAACAGCCTCCAGACACTGGGGTCTCAGCTCAGAAACTCCCCGGAAAGTTCCGAGGGATTGGAGACACAGAATGGGAAGTGCCCCGCTCGCCCCGGGCCTCCAGGCCCGGGGCTGCTCGCCCCGGGCCTCCACGCCCGGGGCTGCTCGCCCCGGGCCTCCAGGCCCGGGGCTGCTCGCCCCGGGCCTCCACGCCCGGGGCTGCTCGCCCCGGGCCTCCACGCCCGGGGCTGCTCGCCCCGGGCCTCCACGCCCGGGGCTGCTCGCCCCGGGCCTCCACGCCCGGGGCTGCTCGCCCCGGGCCTCCACGCCCGGGGCTGCTCGCCATGGCTCACTATCACTGAAGCCGTTCCTGTACCTTAGAGAAGGGGTCACACAAACACAAACACCCTCCAGGCCATGGGTTCCCTGCTCAGAAAACCCCGGGCAAGTTCCAAGGGATGGGATACGCCAAATGGGTTGTGCTCCTGGTCGACCCGGGCCTCCACGCCCGGGGCTCTATCTTAACATGGCGCATCAGGGCTGAAGCCTCTCCCTGTCAGTGACAGAAACGGGCCAGTGTTTCCCACACAGAGTCCAGACCTTGGGGTCTCAGCTAAGAAACTTACCGGGAAGGATGGAGAAGTGGGAGACACAGAATTCCAAGCAGCCTTACCAGGGACTATACTACAAGCCTAAAATCCCAAGGAGACATATGCCTGAATCCTGAAAAGCCAACAACCCTTCCTCTCCACTCCGGTACTACCGGGTCAGGACCGGGGGATGCGAGACCCAGAATCCCAAACACCTGCTACGAGCCCCGGCCTCCAGGCCCTGAGACATTACGATGGCTCAGCATGGTTGGAGCCTGAGAGAAGGCAGTCACCCTGTACCTGAGAGAAAGAGGTCACAGATCCCGAAACAGCCTCCAGACACTGGGGTCTCAGCTCAGAAACTCCCCGGAAAGTTCCGAGAGATTGGAGACACAGAATGGGAAGTGCCCCGCTCGCCCCGGGCCTCCAGGCCCGGGGCTGCTCGCCCCGGGCCTCCAGGCCCGGGGCTGCTCGCCCCGGGCCTCCAGGCCCGGGGCTGCTCGCCCCGGGCCTCCAGGCCCGGGGCTGCTCGCCCCGGGCCTCCAGGCCCGGGGCTGCTCGCCCCGGGCCTCCAGGCCCGGGGCTGCTCGCCCCGGGCCTCCAGGCCCGGGGCTGCTCGCCCCGGGCCTCCAGGCCCGGGGCTGCTCGCCCCGGGCCTCCAGGCCCGGGGCTGCTCGCCCCGGGCCTCCAGGCCCGGGGCTGCTCGCCCCGGGCCTCCAGGCCCGGGGCTGCTCGCCCCGGGCCTCCAGGCCCGGGGCTGCTCGCCCCGGGCCTCCAGGCCCGGGGCTGCTCGCCCCGGGCCTCCAGGCCCGGGGCTGCTCGCCCCGGGCCTCCAGGCCCGGGGCTGCTCGCCCCGGGCCTCCAGGCCCGGGGCTGCTCGCCCCGGGCCTCCAGGCCCGGGGCTGCTCGCCCCGGGCCTCCAGGCCCGGGGCTGCTCGCCCCGGGCCTCCAGGCCCGGGGCTGCTCGCCCCGGGCCTCCAGGCCCGGGGCTGCTCGCCCCGGGCCTCCAGGCCCGGGGCTGCTCGCCCCGGGCCTCCAGGCCCGGGGCTGCTCGCCCCGGGCCTCCAGGCCCGGGGCTGCTCGCCCCGGGCCTCCAGGCCCGGGGCTGCTCGCCCCGGGCCTCCAGGCCCGGGGCTGCTCGCCCCGGGCCTCCAGGCCCGGGGCTGCTCGCCCCGGGCCTCCAGGCCCGGGGCTGCTCGCCCCGGGCCTCCAGGCCCGGGGCTGCTCGCCCCGGGCCTCCAGGCCCGGGGCTGCTCGCCCCGGGCCTCCAGGCCCGGGGCTGCTCGCCCCGGGCCTCCAGGCCCGGGGCTGCTCGCCCCGGGCCTCCAGGCCCGGGGCTGCTCGCCCCGGGCCTCCAGGCCCGGGGCTGCTCGCCCCGGGCCTCCAGGCCCGGGGCTGCTCGCCCCGGGCCTCCAGGCCCGGGGCTGCTCGCCCCGGGCCTCCAGGCCCGGGGCTGCTCGCCCCGGGCCTCCAGGCCCGGGGCTGCTCGCCCCGGGCCTCCAGGCCCGGGGCTGCTCGCCCCGGGCCTCCAGGCCCGGGGCTGCTCGCCCCGGGCCTCCAGGCCCGGGGCTGCTCGCCCCGGGCCTCCAGGCCCGGGGCTGCTCGCCCCGGGCCTCCAGGCCCGGGGCTGCTCGCCCCGGGCCTCCAGGCCCGGGGCTGCTCGCCCCGGGCCTCCAGGCCCGGGGCTGCTCGCCCCGGGCCTCCAGGCCCGGGGCTGCTCGCCCCGGGCCTCCAGGCCCGGGGCTGCTCGCCCCGGGCCTCCAGGCCCGGGGCTGCTCGCCCCGGGCCTCCAGGCCCGGGGCTGCTCGCCCCGGGCCTCCTCGCCCGGGGCTGCTCGCCCCGGGCCTCCTCGCCCGGGGCTGCTCGCCCCGGGCCTCCTCGCCCGGGGCTGCTCGCCCCGGGCCTCCTCGCCCGGGGCTGCTCGCCCCGGGCCTCCACGCCCGGGGCTGCTCGCCATGGCTCACTATGACTGAAGCCGTTCCTGTACCTGAGAGAAGGGGTCACAAAAACACAAACACCCTCCAGGCCCTGGGTTCCCTGCTCAGAAAATCCCGGGCAAGTTCCGAGGGATCGGATTCGCCAAATGGGTAGTGCTCCTGGTCGACCCGGGCCTCCACGCCCGGGGCTCTATCTTTCCATGGCGCATCAGGGCTGAAGCCTCTCCCTGTCAGTGACAGAAACGGGCCAGTGTTTCCCACACAGAGTCCAGACCTTGGGGTCTCAGCTAAGAAACTTACCGGGAAGGATGGAGAAGTGGGAGACACAGAATTCCAAGCAGCCCTACCAGGGACTATACTACAAGCCTAAAATCCCAAGGAGACATATGCCTGAATCCTGAAAAGCCAACAACCCTTCCTCTCCACTCCGGTACTCCCGTGTCAGGACCGAGGGATGCGAGACCCAGAATCCCAAAGACCTGCTACGAGCCCCGGCCTCCAGGCCCTGAGTCATTACGATGGTACAGCAAGGCTGGAGCCTGAGAGAAGGCAGTCACCCTGTACCTGAGAGAAAGGGGTCACAGAACCCGAAACAGCCTCCAGACACTGGGGTCTCAGCTCAGAAACTCCCCGGAAAGTTCCGAGGGATTGGAGACACAGAATGGGAAGTGCCCCGCTCGCCCCGGGCCTCCAGGCCCGGGGCTGCTCGCCCCGGGCCTCCAGGCCCGGGGCTGCTCGCCCCGGGCCTCCAGGCCCGGGGCTGCTCGCCCCGGGCCTCCAGGCCCGGGGCTGCTCGCCCCGGGCCTCCAGGCCCGGGGCTGCTCGCCCCGGGCCTCCAGGCCCGGGGCTGCTCGCCCCGGGCCTCCAGGCCCGGGGCTGCTCGCCCCGGGCCTCCAGGCCCGGGGCTGCTCGCCCCGGGCCTCCACGCCCGGGGCTGCTCGCCCCGGGCCTCCACGCCCGGGGCTGCTCGCCCCGGGCCTCCACGCCCGGGGCTGCTCGCCCCGGGCCTCCACGCCCGGGGCTGCTCGCCCCGGGCCTCCACGCCCGGGGCTGCTCGCCCCGGGCCTCCACGCCCGGGGCTGCTCGCCCCGGGCCTCCACGCCCGGGCTGCTCGCCATGGCTCACTATCACTGAAGCCGTTCCTGTACCTTAGAGAAGGGGTCACACAAACACAAACACCCTCCAGGCCATGGGTTCCCTGCTCAGAAAACCCCGGGCAAGTTCCAAGGGATGGGATACGCCAAATGGGTTGTGCTCCTGGTCGACCCGGGCCTCCACGCCCGGGGCTCTATCTTAACATGGCGCATCAGGGCTGAAGCCTCTCCCTGTCAGTGACAGAAACGGGCCAGTGTTTCCCACACAGAGTCCAGACCTTGGGGTCTCAGCTAAGAAACTTACCGGGAAGGATGGAGAAGTGGGAGACACAGAATTCCAAGCAGCCTTACCAGGGACTATACTACAAGCCTAAAATCCCAAGGAGACATATGCCTGAATCCTGAAAAGCCAACAACCCTTCCTCTCCACTCCGGTACTACCGGGTCAGGACCGGGGGATGCGAGACCCAGAATCCCAAACACCTGCTACGAGCCCCGGCCTCCAGGCCCTGAGTCATTACGATGGCTCACCATGGCTGGAGCCTGAGAGAAGGCAGTCACCCTGTACCTGCGAGAAAGAGGTCACAGATCCCGAAACAGCCTCCAGACACTGGGGTCTCAGCTCAGAAACTCCCCGGAAAGTTCCGAGAGATTGGAGACACAGAATGGGAAGTGCCCCGCTCGCCCCGGGCCTCCAGGCCCGGGGCTGCTCGCCCCGGGCCTCCAGGCCCGGGGCTGCTCGCCCCGGGCCTCCAGGCCCGGGGCTGCTCGCCCCGGGCCTCCAGGCCCGGGGCTGCTCGCCCCGGGCCTCCAGGCCCGGGGCTGCTCGCCCCGGGCCTCCAGGCCCGGGGCTGCTCGCCCCGGGCCTCCAGGCCCGGGGCTGCTCGCCCCGGGCCTCCAGGCCCGGGGCTGCTCGCCCCGGGCCTCCAGGCCCGGGGCTGCTCGCCCCGGGCCTCCAGGCCCGGGGCTGCTCGCCCCGGGCCTCCAGGCCCGGGGCTGCTCGCCCCGGGCCTCCAGGCCCGGGGCTGCTCGCCCCGGGCCTCCAGGCCCGGGGCTGCTCGCCCCGGGCCTCCAGGCCCGGGGCTGCTCGCCCCGGGCCTCCAGGCCCGGGGCTGCTCGCCCCGGGCCTCCTCGCCCGGGGCTGCTCGCCCCGGGCCTCCAGGCCCGGGGCTGCTCGCCCCGGGCCTCCTCGCCCGGGGCTGCTCGCCCCGGGCCTCCTCGCCCGGGGCTGCTCGCCCCGGGCCTCCACGCCCGGGGCTGCTCGCCATGGCTCACTATGACTGAAGCCTTTCCTGTACCTGAGAGAAGGGGTCACACAAACACAAACACCCTCCAGGCCCTGGGTTCCCTGCTCAGAAAATCCCGGGCAAGTTCCGAGGGATCGGATTCGCCAAATGGGTAGTGCTCCTGGTCGACCCGGGCCTCCACGCCCGGGGCTCTATCTTTCCATGGCGCATCAGGGCTGAAGCCTCTCCCTGTCAGTGACAGATACGGGCCAGTGTTTCCCACACAGAGTCCAGACCTTGGGGTCTCAGCTAAGAAACTTACCGGGAAGGATGGAGAAGTGGGAGACACAGAATTCCAAGCAGCCCTACCAGGGACTATACTACAAGCCTAAAATCCCAAGGAGACATATGCCTGAATCCTGAAAAGCCAACAACCCTTCCTCTCCACTCCGGTACTCCCGTGTCAGGACCGAGGGATGCGAGACCCAGAATCCCAAAGACCTGCTACGAGCCCCGGCCTCCAGGCCCTGAGTCATTACGATGGTACAGCAAGGCTGGAGCCTGAGAGAAGGCAGTCACCCTGTACCTGAGAGAAAGGGGTCACAGAACCCGAAACAGCCTCCAGACACTGGGGTCTCAGCTCAGAAACTCCCCGGAAAGTTCCGAGGGATTGGAGACACAGAATGGGAAGTGCCCCGCTCGCCCCGGGCCTCCAGGCCCGGGGCTGCTCGCCCCGGGCCTCCAGGCCCGGGGCTGCTCGCCCCGGGCCTCCAGGCCCGGGGCTGCTCGCCCCGGGCCTCCAGGCCCGGGGCTGCTCGCCCCGGGCCTCCAGGCCCGGGGCTGCTCGCCCCGGGCCTCCAGGCCCGGGGCTGCTCGCCCCGGGCCTCCAGGCCCGGGGCTGCTCGCCCCGGGCCTCCAGGCCCGGGGCTGCTCGCCCCGGGCCTCCAGGCCCGGGGCTGCTCGCCCCGGGCCTCCAGGCCCGGGGCTGCTCGCCCCGGGCCTCCAGGCCCGGGGCTGCTCGCCCCGGGCCTCCAGGCCCGGGGCTGCTCGCCCCGGGCCTCCAGGCCCGGGGCTGCTCGCCCCGGGCCTCCAGGCCCGGGGCTGCTCGCCCCGGGCCTCCAGGCCCGGGGCTGCTCGCCCCGGGCCTCCAGGCCCGGGGCTGCTCGCCCCGGGCCTCCTCGCCCGGGGCTGCTCGCCCCGGGCCTCCTCGCCCGGGGCTGCTCGCCCCGGGCCTCCTCGCCCGGGGCTGCTCGCCCCGGGCCTCCTCGCCCGGGGCTGCTCGCCCCGGGCCTCCTCGCCCGGGGCTGCTCGCCCCGGGCCTCCACGCCCGGGGCTGCTCGCCATGGCTCACTATGACTGAAGCCGTTCCTGTACCTGAGAGAAGGGGTCACAAAAACACAAACACCCTCCAGGCCCTGGGTTCCCTGCTCAGAAAATCCCGGGCAAGTTCCGAGGGATCGGATTCGCCAAATGGGTAGTGCTCCTGGTCGACCCGGGCCTCCACGCCCGGGGCTCTATCTTTCCATGGCGCATCAGGGCTGAAGCCTCTCCCTGTCAGTGACAGAAACGGGCCAGTGTTTCCCACACAGAGTCCAGACCTTGGGGTCTCAGCTAAGAAACTTACCGGGAAGGATGGAGAAGTGGGAGACACAGAATTCCAAGCAGCCCTACCAGGGACTATACTACAAGCCTAAAATCCCAAGGAGACATATGCCTGAATCCTGAAAAGCCAACAACCCTTCCTCTCCACTCCGGTACTCCCGTGTCAGGACCGAGGGATGCGAGACCCAGAATCCCAAAGACCTGCTACGAGCCCCGGCCTCCAGGCCCTGAGTCATTACGATGGTACAGCAAGGCTGGAGCCTGAGAGAAGGCAGTCACCCTGTACCTGAGAGAAAGGGGTCACAGAACCCGAAACAGCCTCCAGACACTGGGGTCTCAGCTCAGAAACTCCCCGGAAAGTTCCGAGGGATTGGAGACACAGAATGGGAAGTGCCCCGCTCGCCCCGGGCCTCCAGGCCCGGGGCTGCTCGCCCCGGGCCTCCAGGCCCGGGGCTGCTCGCCCCGGGCCTCCAGGCCCGGGGCTGCTCGCCCCGGGCCTCCACGCCCGGGGCTGCTCGCCCCGGGCCTCCACGCCCGGGGCTGCTCGCCCCGGGCCTCCACGCCCGGGGCTGCTCGCCCCGGGCCTCCACGCCCGGGGCTGCTCGCCCCGGGCCTCCACGCCCGGGGCTGCTCGCCCCGGGCCTCCACGCCCGGGGCTGCTCGCCATGGCTCACTATCACTGAAGCCGTTCCTGTACCTTAGAGAAGGGGTCACACAAACACAAACACCCTCCAGGCCATGGGTTCCCTGCTCAGAAAACCCCGGGCAAGTTCCAAGGGATGGGATACGCCAAATGGGTTGTGCTCCTGGTCGACCCGGGCCTCCACGCCCGGGGCTCTATCTTAACATGGCGCATCAGGGCTGAAGCCTCTCCCTGTCAGTGACAGAAACGGGCCAGTGTTTCCCACACAGAGTCCAGACCTTGGGGTCTCAGCTAAGAAACTTACCGGGAAGGATGGAGAAGTGGGAGACACAGAATTCCAAGCAGCCTTACCAGGGACTATACTACAAGCCTAAAATCCCAAGGAGACATATGCCTGAATCCTGAAAAGCCAACAACCCTTCCTCTCCACTCCGGTACTACCGGGTCAGGACCGGGGGATGCGAGACCCAGAATCCCAAACACCTGCTACGAGCCCCGGCCTCCAGGCCCTGAGTCATTACGATGGCTCACCATGGCTGGAGCCTGAGAGAAGGCAGTCACCCTGTACCTGCGAGAAAGAGGTCACAGATCCCGAAACAGCCTCCAGACACTGGGGTCTCAGCTCAGAAACTCCCCGGAAAGTTCCGAGAGATTGGAGACACAGAATGGGAAGTGCCCCGCTCGCCCCGGGCCTCCAGGCCCGGGGCTGCTCGCCCCGGGCCTCCAGGCCCGGGGCTGCTCGCCCCGGGCCTCCAGGCCCGGGGCTGCTCGCCCCGGGCCTCCAGGCCCGGGGCTGCTCGCCCCGGGCCTCCAGGCCCGGGGCTGCTCGCCCCGGGCCTCCAGGCCCGGGGCTGCTCGCCCCGGGCCTCCAGGCCCGGGGCTGCTCGCCCCGGGCCTCCAGGCCCGGGGCTGCTCGCCCCGGGCCTCCAGGCCCGGGGCTGCTCGCCCCGGGCCTCCAGGCCCGGGGCTGCTCGCCCCGGGCCTCCAGGCCCGGGGCTGCTCGCCCCGGGCCTCCAGGCCCGGGGCTGCTCGCCCCGGGCCTCCAGGCCCGGGGCTGCTCGCCCCGGGCCTCCAGGCCCGGGGCTGCTCGCCCCGGGCCTCCAGGCCCGGGGCTGCTCGCCCCGGGCCTCCAGGCCCGGGGCTGCTCGCCCCGGGCCTCCAGGCCCGGGGCTGCTCGCCCCGGGCCTCCAGGCCCGGGGCTGCTCGCCCCGGGCCTCCAGGCCCGGGGCTGCTCGCCCCGGGCCTCCAGGCCCGGGGCTGCTCGCCCCGGGCCTCCAGGCCCGGGGCTGCTCGCCCCGGGCCTCCAGGCCCGGGGCTGCTCGCCCCGGGCCTCCAGGCCCGGGGCTGCTCGCCCCGGGCCTCCAGGCCCGGGGCTGCTCGCCCCGGGCCTCCAGGCCCGGGGCTGCTCGCCCCGGGCCTCCAGGCCCGGGGCTGCTCGCCCCGGGCCTCCAGGCCCGGGGCTGCTCGCCCCGGGCCTCCAGGCCCGGGGCTGCTCGCCCCGGGCCTCCTCGCCCGGGGCTGCTCGCCCCGGGCCTCCAGGCCCGGGGCTGCTCGCCCCGGGCCTCCTCGCCCGGGGCTGCTCGCCCCGGGCCTCCTCGCCCGGGGCTGCTCGCCCCGGGCCTCCACGCCCGGGGCTGCTCGCCATGGCTCACTATGACTGAAGCCTTTCCTGTACCTGAGAGAAGGGGTCACACAAACACAAACACCCTCCAGGCCCTGGGTTCCCTGCTCAGAAAATCCCGGGCAAGTTCCGAGGGATCGGATTCGCCAAATGGGTAGTGCTCCTGGTCGACCCGGGCCTCCACGCCCGGGGCTCTATCTTTCCATGGCGCATCAGGGCTGAAGCCTCTCCCTGTCAGTGACAGAAACGGGCCAGTGTTTCCCACACAGAGTCCAGACCTTGGGGTCTCAGCTAAGAAACTTACCGGGAAGGATGGAGAAGTGGGAGACACAGAATTCCAAGCAGCCCTACCAGGGACTATACTACAAGCCTAAAATCCCAAGGAGACATATGCCTGAATCCTGAAAAGCCAACAACCCTTCCTCTCCACTCCGGTACTCCCGTGTCAGGACCGAGGGATGCGAGACCCAGAATCCCAAAGACCTGCTACGAGCCCCGGCCTCCAGGCCCTGAGTCATTACGATGGTACAGCAAGGCTGGAGCCTGAGAGAAGGCAGTCACCCTGTACCTGAGAGAAAGGGGTCACAGAACCCGAAACAGCCTCCAGACACTGGGGTCTCAGCTCAGAAACTCCCCGGAAAGTTCCGAGGGATTGGAGACACAGAATGGGAAGTGCCCCGCTCGCCCCGGGCCTCCAGGCCCGGGGCTGCTCGCCCCGGGCCTCCAGGCCCGGGGCTGCTCGCCCCGGGCCTCCAGGCCCGGGGCTGCTCGCCCCGGGCCTCCAGGCCCGGGGCTGCTCGCCCCGGGCCTCCAGGCCCGGGGCTGCTCGCCCCGGGCCTCCAGGCCCGGGGCTGCTCGCCCCGGGCCTCCAGGCCCGGGGCTGCTCGCCCCGGGCCTCCAGGCCCGGGGCTGCTCGCCCCGGGCCTCCAGGCCCGGGGCTGCTCGCCCCGGGCCTCCAGGCCCGGGGCTGCTCGCCCCGGGCCTCCAGGCCCGGGGCTGCTCGCCCCGGGCCTCCAGGCCCGGGGCTGCTCGCCCCGGGCCTCCAGGCCCGGGGCTGCTCGCCCCGGGCCTCCTCGCCCGGGGCTGCTCGCCCCGGGCCTCCTCGCCCGGGGCTGCTCGCCCCGGGCCTCCTCGCCCGGGGCTGCTCGCCCCGGGCCTCCTCGCCCGGGGCTGCTCGCCCCGGGCCTCCACGCCCGGGGCTGCTCGCCATGGCTCACTATGACTGAAGCCGTTCCTGTACCTGAGAGAAGGGGTCACAAAAACACAAACACCCTCCAGGCCCTGGGTTCCCTGCTCAGAAAATCCCGGGCAAGTTCCGAGGGATCGGATTCGCCAAATGGGTAGTGCTCCTGGTCGACCCGGGCCTCCACGCCCGGGGCTCTATCTTTCCATGGCGCATCAGGGCTGAAGCCTCTCCCTGTCAGTGACAGAAACGGGCCAGTGTTTCCCACACAGAGTCCAGACCTTGGGGTCTCAGCTAAGAAACTTACCGGGAAGGATGGAGAAGTGGGAGACACAGAATTCCAAGCAGCCCTACCAGGGACTATACTACAAGCCTAAAATCCCAAGGAGACATATGCCTGAATCCTGAAAAGCCAACAACCCTTCCTCTCCACTCCGGTACTCCCGTGTCAGGACCGAGGGATGCGAGACCCAGAATCCCAAAGACCTGCTACGAGCCCCGGCCTCCAGGCCCTGAGTCATTACGATGGTACAGCAAGGCTGGAGCCTGAGAGAAGGCAGTCACCCTGTACCTGAGAGAAAGGGGTCACAGAACCCGAAACAGCCTCCAGACACTGGGGTCTCAGCTCAGAAACTCCCCGGAAAGTTCCGAGGGATTGGAGACACAGAATGGGAAGTGCCCCGCTCGCCCCGGGCCTCCAGGCCCGGGGCTGCTCGCCCCGGGCCTCCAGGCCCGGGGCTGCTCGCCCCGGGCCTCCAGGCCCGGGGCTGCTCGCCCCGGGCCTCCAGGCCCGGGGCTGCTCGCCCCGGGCCTCCAGGCCCGGGGCTGCTCGCCCCGGGCCTCCAGGCCCGGGGCTGCTCGCCCCGGGCCTCCAGGCCCGGGGCTGCTCGCCCCGGGCCTCCAGGCCCGGGGCTGCTCGCCCCGGGCCTCCAGGCCCGGGGCTGCTCGCCCCGGGCCTCCAGGCCCGGGGCTGCTCGCCCCGGGCCTCCACGCCCGGGGCTGCTCGCCCCGGGCCTCCACGCCCGGGGCTGCTCGCCCCGGGCCTCCACGCCCGGGGCTGCTCGCCCCGGGCCTCCACGCCCGGGGCTGCTCGCCCCGGGCCTCCACGCCCGGGGCTGCTCGCCCCGGGCCTCCACGCCCGGGGCTGCTCGCCATGGCTCACTATCACTGAAGCCGTTCCTGTACCTTAGAGAAGGGGTCACACAAACACAAACACCCTCCAGGCCATGGGTTCCCTGCTCAGAAAACCCCGGGCAAGTTCCAAGGGATGGGATACGCCAAATGGGTTGTGCTCCTGGTCGACCCGGGCCTCCACGCCCGGGGCTCTATCTTAACATGGCGCATCAGGGCTGAAGCCTCTCCCTGTCAGTGACAGAAACGGGCCAGTGTTTCCCACACAGAGTCCAGACCTTGGGGTCTCAGCTAAGAAACTTACCGGGAAGGATGGAGAAGTGGGAGACACAGAATTCCAAGCAGCCTTACCAGGGACTATACTACAAGCCTAAAATCCCAAGGAGACATATGCCTGAATCCTGAAAAGCCAACAACCCTTCCTCTCCACTCCGGTACTCCCGGGTCAGGACCGGGGGATGCGAGACCCAGAATCCAAACACCTGCTACGAGCCCCGGCCTCCAGGCCCTGAGTCATTACGATGGCTCACCATGGCTGGAGCCTGAGAGAAGGCAGTCACCCTGTACCTGCGAGAAAGAGGTCACAGATCCCGAAACAGCCTCCAGACACTGGGGTCTCAGCTCAGAAACTCCCGGAAAGTTCCGAGAGATTGGAGACACAGAATGGAAGTGCCCCGCTCGCCCCGGGCCTCCAGGCCCGGGGCTGCTCGCCCCGGGCCTCCAGGCCCGGGGCTGCTCGCCCCGGGCCTCCAGGCCCGGGGCTGCTCGCCCCCGGGCCTCCAGGCCCGGGGCTGCTCGCCCCGGGCCTCCAGGCCCGGGGCTGCTCGCCCCGGGCCTCCAGGCCCGGGGCTGCTCGCCCCGGGCCTCCAGGCCCGGGGCTGCTCGCCCCGGGCCTCCAGGCCCGGGGGCTGCTCGCCCCGGGCCTCCAGGCCCGGGGCTGCTCGCCCCGGGCCTCCAGGCCCGGGGCTGCTCGCCCCGGGGCCTCCAGGCCCGGGGCTGCTCGCCCCGGGCCTCCAGGCCCGGGGCTGCTCGCCCCGGGCCTCCAGGCCCGGGGCTGCTCGCCCCGGGCCTCCAGGCCCGGGGCTGCTCGCCCCGGGCCTCCAGGCCCGGGGCTGCTCGCCCCGGGCCTCCAGGCCCGGGGCTGCTCGCCCCGGGCCTCCAGGCCCGGGGCTGCTCGCCCCGGGCCTCCAGGCCCGGGGCTGCTCGCCCCGGGCCTCCAGGCCCGGGGCTGCTCGCCCCGGGCCTCCAGGCCCGGGGCTGCTCGCCCCGGGCCTCCAGGCCCGGGGCTGCTCGCCCCGGGCCTCCAGGCCCGGGGCTGCTCGCCCCGGGCCTCCAGGCCCGGGGCTGCTCGCCCCGGGCCTCCAGGCCCGGGGCTGCTCGCCCCGGGCCTCCAGGCCCGGGGCTGCTCGCCCCGGGCCTCCAGGCCCGGGGCTGCTCGCCCCGGGCCTCCAGGCCCGGGGCTGCTCGCCCCGGGCCTCCAGGCCCGGGGCTGCTCGCCCCGGGCCTCCAGGCCCGGGGCTGCTCGCCCCGGGCCTCCAGGCCCGGGGCTGCTCGCCCCGGGCCTCCAGGCCCGGGGCTGCTCGCCCCGGGCCTCCAGGCCCGGGGCTGCTCGCCCCGGGCCTCCAGGCCCGGGGCTGCTCGCCCCGGGCCTCCAGGCCCGGGGCTGCTCGCCCCGGGCCTCCAGGCCCGGGGCTGCTCGCCCCGGGCCTCCAGGCCCGGGGCTGCTCGCCCCGGGCCTCCAGGCCCGGGGCTGCTCGCCCCGGGCCTCCAGGCCCGGGGCTGCTCGCCCCGGGCCTCCAGGCCCGGGGCTGCTCGCCCCGGGCCTCCAGGCCCGGGGCTGCTCGCCCCGGGCCTCCAGGCCCGGGGCTGCTCGCCCCGGGCCTCCAGGCCCGGGGCTGCTCGCCCCGGGCCTCCAGGCCCGGGGCTGCTCGCCCCGGGCCTCCAGGCCCGGGGCTGCTCGCCCCGGGCCTCCAGGCCCGGGGCTGCTCGCCCCGGGCCTCCAGGCCCGGGGCTGCTCGCCCCGGGCCTCCAGGCCCGGGGCTGCTCGCCCCGGGCCTCCAGGCCCGGGGCTGCTCGCCCCGGGCCTCCAGGCCCGGGGCTGCTCGCCCCGGGCCTCCAGGCCCGGGGCTGCTCGCCCCGGGCCTCCAGGCCCGGGGCTGCTCGCCCCGGGCCTCCAGGCCCGGGGCTGCTCGCCCCGGGCCTCCAGGCCCGGGGCTGCTCGCCCCGGGCCTCCAGGCCCGGGGCTGCTCGCCCCGGGCCTCCAGGCCCGGGGCTGCTCGCCCCGGGCCTCCAGGCCCGGGGCTGCTCGCCCCGGGCCTCCAGGCCCGGGGCTGCTCGCCCCGGGCCTCCAGGCCCGGGGCTGCTCGCCCCGGGCCTCCAGGCCCGGGGCTGCTCGCCCCGGGCCTCCAGGCCCGGGGCTGCTCGCCCCGGGCCTCCAGGCCCGGGGCTGCTCGCCCCGGGCCTCCAGGCCCGGGGCTGCTCGCCCCGGGCCTCCAGGCCCGGGGCTGCTCGCCCCGGGCCTCCAGGCCCGGGGCTGCTCGCCCCGGGCCTCCAGGCCCGGGGCTGCTCGCCCCGGGCCTCCAGGCCCGGGGCTGCTCGCCCCGGGCCTCCAGGCCCGGGGCTGCTCGCCCCGGGCCTCCAGGCCCGGGGCTGCTCGCCCCGGGCCTCCAGGCCCGGGGCTGCTCGCCCCGGGCCTCCAGGCCCGGGGCTGCTCGCCCCGGGCCTCCAGGCCCGGGGCTGCTCGCCCCGGGCCTCCAGGCCCGGGGCTGCTCGCCCCGGGCCTCCAGGCCCGGGGCTGCTCGCCCCGGGCCTCCAGGCCCGGGGCTGCTCGCCCCGGGCCTCCAGGCCCGGGGCTGCTCGCCCCGGGCCTCCAGGCCCGGGGCTGCTCGCCCCGGGCCTCCAGGCCCGGGGCTGCTCGCCCCGGGCCTCCAGGCCCGGGGCTGCTCGCCCCGGGCCTCCAGGCCCGGGGCTGCTCGCCCCGGGCCTCCAGGCCCGGGGCTGCTCGCCCCGGGCCTCCAGGCCCGGGGCTGCTCGCCCCGGGCCTCCAGGCCCGGGGCTGCTCGCCCCGGGCCTCCAGGCCCGGGGCTGCTCGCCCCGGGCCTCCAGGCCCGGGGCTGCTCGCCCCGGGCCTCCAGGCCCGGGGCTGCTCGCCCCGGGCCTCCAGGCCCGGGGCTGCTCGCCCCGGGCCTCCAGGCCCGGGGCTGCTCGCCCCGGGCCTCCAGGCCCGGGGCTGCTCGCCCCGGGCCTCCAGGCCCGGGGCTGCTCGCCCCGGGCCTCCAGGCCCGGGGCTGCTCGCCCCGGGCCTCCAGGCCCGGGGCTGCTCGCCCCGGGCCTCCAGGCCCGGGCTGCTCGCCCCGGGCCTCCAGGCCCGGGGCTGCTCGCCCCGGGCCTCCAGGCCCGGGGCTGCTCGCCCCGGGCCTCCAGGCCCGGGGCTGCTCGCCCCGGGCCTCCAGGCCCGGGGCTGCTCGCCCCGGGCCTCCAGGCCCGGGGCTGCTCGCCCCGGGCCTCCAGGCCCGGGGCTGCTCGCCCCGGGCCTCCAGGCCCGGGGCTGCTCGCCCCGGGCCTCCAGGCCCGGGGCTGCTCGCCCCGGGCCTCCAGGCCCGGGGCTGCTCGCCCCGGGCCTCCAGGCCCGGGGCTGCTCGCCCCGGGCCTCCAGGCCCGGGGCTGCTCGCCCCGGGCCTCCAGGCCCGGGGCTGCTCGCCCCGGGCCTCCAGGCCCGGGGCTGCTCGCCCCGGGCCTCCAGGCCCGGGGCTGCTCGCCCCGGGCCTCCAGGCCCGGGGCTGCTCGCCCCGGGCCTCCAGGCCCGGGGCTGCTCGCCCCGGGCCTCCAGGCCCGGGGCTGCTCGCCCCGGGCCTCCAGGCCCGGGCTGCTCGCCCCGGGCCTCCAGGCCCGGGGCTGCTCGCCCCGGGCCTCCAGGCCCGGGGCTGCTCGCCCCGGGCCTCCAGGCCCGGGGCTGCTCGCCCCGGGCCTCCAGGCCCGGGGCTGCTCGCCCCGGGCCTCCAGGCCCGGGGCTGCTCGCCCCGGGCCTCCAGGCCCGGGGCTGCTCGCCCCGGGCCTCCAGGCCCGGGGCTGCTCGCCCCGGGCCTCCAGGCCCGGGGCTGCTCGCCCCGGGCCTCCAGGCCCGGGGCTGCTCGCCCCGGGCCTCCAGGCCCGGGGCTGCTCGCCCCGGGCCTCCAGGCCCGGGGCTGCTCGCCCCGGGCCTCCAGGCCCGGGGCTGCTCGCCCCGGGCCTCCAGGCCCGGGGCTGCTCGCCCCGGGCCTCCAGGCCCGGGGCTGCTCGCCCCGGGCCTCCAGGCCCGGGGCTGCTCGCCCCGGGCCTCCAGGCCCGGGGCTGCTCGCCCCGGGCCTCCAGGCCCGGGGCTGCTCGCCCCGGGCCTCCAGGCCCGGGGCTGCTCGCCCCGGGCCTCCAGGCCCGGGGCTGCTCGCCCCGGGCCTCCAGGCCCGGGGCTGCTCGCCCCGGGCCTCCAGGCCCGGGGCTGCTCGCCCCGGGCCTCCAGGCCCGGGGCTGCTCGCCCCGGGCCTCCAGGCCCGGGGCTGCTCGCCCCGGGCCTCCAGGCCCGGGGCTGCTCGCCCCGGGCCTCCAGGCCCGGGGCTGCTCGCCCCGGGCCTCCAGGCCCGGGGCTGCTCGCCCCGGGCCTCCAGGCCCGGGGCTGCTCGCCCCGGGCCTCCAGGCCCGGGGCTGCTCGCCCCGGGCCTCCAGGCCCGGGGCTGCTCGCCCCGGGCCTCCAGGCCCGGGGCTGCTCGCCCCGGGCCTCCAGGCCCGGGGCTGCTCGCCCCGGGCCTCCAGGCCGGGGCTGCTCGCCCCGGGGCCTCCAGGCCCGGGGCTGCTCGCCCCGGGCCTCCAGGCCCGGGGCTGCTCGCCCCGGGCCTCCAGGCCCGGGGCTGCTCGCCCCGGGCCTCCAGGCCCGGGGCTGCTCGCCCCGGGCCTCCAGGCCCGGGGCTGCTCGCCCGGGCCTCCAGGCCCGGGGCTGCTCGCCCCGGGCCTCCAGGCCCGGGGCTGCTCGCCCCGGGCCTCCAGGCCCGGGGCTGCTCGCCCCGGGCCTCCAGGCCCGGGGCTGCTCGCCCCGGGCCTCCAGGCCCGGGGCTGCTCGCCCCGGGCCTCCAGGCCCGGGGCTGCTCGCCCCGGGCCTCCAGGCCCGGGGCTGCTCGCCCCGGGCCTCCAGGCCCGGGGCTGCTCGCCCCGGGCCTCCAGGCCCGGGGCTGCTCGCCCCGGGCCTCCAGGCCCGGGGCTGCTCGCCCCGGGCCTCCAGGCCCGGGGCTGCTCGCCCCGGGCCTCCAGGCCCGGGGCTGCTCGCCCCGGGCCTCCAGGCCCGGGGCTGCTCGCCCCGGGCCTCCAGGCCCGGGGCTGCTCGCCCCGGGCCTCCAGGCCCGGGGCTGCTCGCCCCGGGCCTCCAGGCCCGGGGCTGCTCGCCCCGGGCCTCCAGGCCCGGGGCTGCTCGCCCCGGGCCTCCAGGCCCGGGGCTGCTCGCCCCGGGCCTCCAGGCCCGGGGCTGCTCGCCCCGGGCCTCCAGGCCCGGGGCTGCTCGCCCCGGGCCTCCAGGCCCGGGGCTGCTCGCCCCGGGCCTCCAGGCCCGGGGCTGCTCGCCCCGGGCCTCCAGGCCCGGGGCTGCTCGCCCCGGGCCTCCAGGCCCGGGGCTGCTCGCCCCGGGCCTCCAGGCCCGGGGCTGCTCGCCCGGGCCTCCAGGCCCGGGCTGCTCGCCCCGGGCCTCCAGGCCCGGGGCTGCTCGCCCCGGGCCTCCAGGCCCGGGGCTGCTCGCCCCGGGCCTCCAGGCCCGGGGCTGCTCGCCCCGGGCCTCCAGGCCCGGGGCTGCTCGCCCCGGGCCTCCAGGCCCGGGGCTGCTCGCCCCGGGCCTCCAGGCCCGGGGCTGCTCGCCCCGGGCCTCCAGGCCCGGGGCTGCTCGCCCCGGGCCTCCAGGCCCGGGGCTGCTCGCCCCGGGCCTCCAGGCCCGGGGCTGCTCGCCCCGGGCCTCCAGGCCCGGGGCTGCTCGCCCCGGGCCTCCAGGCCCGGGGCTGCTCGCCCCGGGCCTCCAGGCCCGGGGCTGCTCGCCCCGGGCCTCCAGGCCCGGGGCTGCTCGCCCCGGGCCTCCAGGCCGGGGCTGCTCGCCCCGGGCCTCCAGGCCCGGGGCTGCTCGCCCCGGGCCTCCAGGCCCGGGGCTGCTCGCCCCGGGCCTCCAGGCCCGGGGCTGCTCGCCCCGGGCCTCCAGGCCCGGGGCTGCTCGCCCCGGGCCTCCAGGCCCGGGGCTGCTCGCCCCGGGCCTCCAGGCCCGGGGCTGCTCGCCCCGGGCCTCCAGGCCCGGGGCTGCTCGCCCCGGGCCTCCAGGCCCGGGGCTGCTCGCCCCGGGCCTCCAGGCCCGGGGCTGCTCGCCCCCGGGCCTCCAGGCCCGGGGCTGCTCGCCCCGGGCCTCCAGGCCCGGGGCTGCTCGCCCCGGGCCTCCAGGCCCGGGGCTGCTCGCCCCGGGCCTCCAGGCCCGGGGCTGCTCGCCCCGGGCCTCCAGGCCCGGGGCTGCTCGCCCCGGGCCTCCAGGCCCGGGGCTGCTCGCCCCGGGCCTCCAGGCCCGGGGCTGCTCGCCCCGGCCTCCAGGCCCGGGGCTGCTCGCCCCGGGCCTCCAGGCCCGGGGCTGCTCGCCCCGGGCCTCCAGGCCCGGGGCTGCTCGCCCCGGGCCTCCAGGCCCGGGGCTGCTCGCCCCGGGCCTCCAGGCCCGGGCTGCTCGCCCCGGGCCTCCAGGCCGGGGCTGCTCGCCCCGGGCCTCCAGGCCCGGGGCTGCTCGCCCCGGGCCTCCAGGCCCGGGGCTGCTCGCCCCGGGCCTCCAGGCCCGGGGCTGCTCGCCCCGGGCCTCCTCGCCCGGGGCTGCTCGCCCCGGGCCTCCTCGCCCGGGGCTGCTCGCCCCGGGCCTCCTCGCCCGGGGCTGCTCGCCCCGGGCCTCCTCGCCCGGGGCTGCTCGCCCCGGGCCTCCTCGCCCGGGGCTGCTCGCCCCGGGCCTCCACGCCCGGGGCTGCTCGCCATGGCTCACTATGACTGAAGCCGTTCCTGTACCTGAGAGAAGGGGTCACAAAAACACAAACACCCTCCAGGCCCTGGGTTCCCTGCTCAGAAAATCCCGGGCAAGTTCCGAGGGATCGGATTCGCCAAATGGGTAGTGCTCCTGGTCGACCGGGCCTCCACGCCCGGGGCTCTATCTTTCCATGGCGCATCAGGGCTGAAGCCTCTCCCTGTCAGTGACAGAAACGGGCCAGTGTTTCCACACAGAGTCCAGACCTTGGGGTCTCAGCTAAGAAACTTACCGGGAAGGATGGAGAAGTGGGAGACACAGAATTCCAAGCAGCCCTACCAGGGACTATACTACAAGCCTAAAATCCCAAGGAGACATATGCCTGAATCCTGAAAAGCCAACAACCCTTCCTCTCCACTCCGGTACTCCCGTGTCAGGACCGAGGGATGCGAGACCCAGAATCCAAAGACCTGCTACGAGCCCCGGCCTCCAGGCCCTGAGTCATTACGATGGTACAGCAAGGCTGGAGCCTGAGAGAAGGCAGTCACCCTGTACCTGAGAGAAAGGGGTCACAGAACCCGAAACAGCCTCCAGACACTGGGGTCTCAGCTCAGAAACTCCCCGGAAAGTTCCGAGGGATTGGAGACACAGAATGGGAAGTGCCCCGCTCGCCCCGGGCCTCCAGGCCCGGGGCTGCTCGCCCCGGGCCTCCAGGCCCGGGGCTGCTCGCCCCGGGCCTCCAGGCCCGGGGCTGCTCGCCCCGGGCCTCCAGGCCCGGGGCTGCTCGCCCCGGGCCTCCAGGCCCGGGGCTGCTCGCCCCGGGCCTCCACGCCCGGGGCTGCTCGCCCCGGGCCTCCACGCCCGGGGCTGCTCGCCCCGGGCCTCCACGCCCGGGGCTGCTCGCCCCGGGCCTCCACGCCCGGGGCTGCTCGCCCCGGGCCTCCACGCCCGGGGCTGCTCGCCCCGGGCCTCCACGCCCGGGCTGCTCGCCCCGGGCCTCCACGCCCGGGGCTGCTCGCCCCGGGCCTCCACGCCCGGGGCTGCTCGCCATGGCTCACTATCACTGAAGCCGTTCCTGTACCTTAGAGAAGGGGTCACACAAACACAAACACCCTCCAGGCCATGGGTTCCCTGCTCAGAAAACCCCGGGCAAGTTCCAAGGGATGGGATACGCCAAATGGGTTGTGCTCCTGGTCGACCCGGGCCTCCACGCCCGGGGCTCTATCTTAACATGGCGCATCAGGGCTGAAGCCTCTCCCTGTCAGTGACAGAAACGGGCCAGTGTTTCCCACACAGAGTCCAGACCTTGGGGTCTCAGCTAAGAAACTTACCGGGAAGGATGGAGAAGTGGGAGACACAGAATTCCAAGCAGCCTTACCAGGGACTATACTACAAGCCTAAAATCCCAAGGAGACATATGCCTGAATCCTGAAAAGCC